>NW_016177588.1:0-8410 GCF_001687245.7 Rhagoletis zephyria | reverse complement strand
TTTGTCCGAATTTGAAACCAAACACCAGTTATAGTAATTATTTTGTATTGTATTTTTTAAAAATATTATAATTATTGTTATTAGTAATAAATAAACTGGGAACTTTTGNAATTCAGTTAAAAATAAAATCTGATTAGGCTGACTAGTTTGTCCGAATTTGAAACCAAACACCAGTTATAGTAATTATTTTGTATTGTATTTTTTAAAAATATTATAATTATTGTTATTAGTAATAAATAAACTGGGAACTTTTGCAAACCTAGTTTGTAAAATGTTTGTTGGTATAGATCTTAATGAAAATGCACACCAAATTGCTCAGATTGATGAGGAAACTAGGCTTAGCCATACCGGATTAACTTGCTTTGTGTGCACAGGAAACTTACAGCATAAATTAATTAATCACCAAACCTACTTGATCAAATTAAGAGTTAATGATTAAAAATTAATTTTTTTAATCACGGTTACGATTAACTGTATAATCAAATTAAAATTAATCATGTGTAACTGTAATCAGATTTAATTTATCCGAATTAACTAATTGATTAAAAAATTAATCGATTAATGCCAACATTGATTTCGCATACATATCTCTATTCGAAGTTCCAGTTTTCTCCCTCAAATATTTCCAGAGATATGTATGTAATATGAAAATTCCAATTTGTTTCGGATGGGCTTTAAGTTATCAGAATTACTTTCAGTCTAATACCATCCTTGCGAAATCCATAGTAAGTGTACCAAATTTCGTTGTGATCGGGAAACCGGTTAAGGAAGTAGTCTATTTTTCAATCCAGGTCATAAACCATCCATGAGCAAAATTTCATTTTCAAACAGGTGGCAATTCTTAAAAATGTAGCCTATTTTCTAATCTAGGTCATAAGCTATCTGTGTGCAAACTTTCATGCAAATCAGTTCAGTTATTTCCGCGCATTAATTTAATTTAACTTTTCTAATAAGCTATCTCTGTGCGAAATTTCATGCAAATCTGTTCAGTCGTTTCCGCGAATTAACTCAATTCGACTTTTTTAACAGGTGGCAATTCTTCCAAAAATTTAGCCTATTTTCCACTGTAGGCCATAAGCTATCTGCTTGCAAAATTTCATGCAAATCCGTTCAGACGTTTCTACGTATTAATTTAATTAAACTTTTTTAGCAGGTGGCAACTCTTAAAAAAGTGTCCTATTTTCTAACCTAGCTCATAAGCTATCTGTGTGAAAACTTCCATGCAAATCAGTTCACTCATTTCCGCGTATTAATTAAATTAATCATTTCTAACAGGTGGCAACTCTTAAAAAAGGGTAGCCTATTTTCCAACCTAGGTCATAAGCTATCCGTGTGCAAAATTTCATTGCGTTTCCACATATTAATTTAAAGTAAACTTTTTTAACAGGTGGCAACTCTTAAAAGTAACCTAATTTCCAACCTGGGTCATAAGCTATCTGTGTGCAAATTTTTATGCAAATCCGTTCAGTCGTTTCCGCATATTAAATAAATTAAACTCTTTTAACAGGAAGCAACTCTTAAAAAAATAGCTTATTAACCATTCTTGCCCATAAGCTATCTGCGCACAAAATTTCATGCAAATCCGTTCAGTCGTTTCCGCGTGATAATTTCCCAAACATTCAAACATACAAACTTTCACATTTATAATATTAGTAAGATTTCGTTCATAGCGGCTTTCTCGAAAGTAGTTAGTAGAATGTTAAAAAAAAAAAAAAAAAAAAAACTTATTTTTGCTTGTGTCGGTTGGGACAACATTTTGTGATGGGTGGGACGAGTCACCTTTGAGGCCACATAGTTCGTGAGTAAAATGAACACTGCTGATTTCATGTGAACTTTTATTATAATTTTAATA
The DNA here is from genome assembly GCF_001687245.7 of Rhagoletis zephyria. Classification (NCBI taxonomy): domain Eukaryota; kingdom Metazoa; phylum Arthropoda; class Insecta; order Diptera; family Tephritidae; genus Rhagoletis; species Rhagoletis zephyria. Next base: position 6,558 of record NW_016177588.1, on the reverse strand, counting down.
GGTGGACCTCATTTAAATAATGGGAAACTTAAGAATTTGCATGTTACGTTAAAAAAATACATATTTTGCTGTGACGGGTGGGACATTCAATAAGTATTTTTTTGAACGCTTATAACTTCTCACCATAAATGTATTTTTCTAATAACTTACTACCATTTTAAAGCTCATGAGTTGTTATTTCTTTTTTGATAGTTATTTTTTGCATCGCCACCTTTAGTAGAAGGGAATGCTTGAAAACTTAATGCAAACATATTACAGAATATTATATATGCATTTATAACAATGAAATAGAGCAAATATTGAAAAATAAATGGATAAAAATCTATTTCTAAAGATTTACTCTACCTGCTTTACTGTTTTTACTGACTTAAACACAATTTTTGTAATTAATTTTTTTATCTGAGGTGTCGTCTTCGCTGGAATGACCTCTAAGCCAAGCTGTGTAATTTGCAGAAAAACGTGGACTTACGAAGGCGTCCATTTGTTCCATTCACCAGCGGAGCAGGTTAGGCTGAATAAGTTGGATATTTCAAATATTTAATGGCGAAGTAATTTCTTGCACCACCAACTTCTCCGAAAAATTATTATCCCACAGCCATGAAATAGACCTTCTAATAAATGAGAAAAAGCTGTTTTTAGCGCAGGATAAATTATTTAAATAAGCGCTTGAAAGCAAAAGGTATAATCGAGTAATATTTATAAACCTCCCATATATACCTACACTGAGGGAAAAAAATATTAAAATCAAATAGAAACGTAATTGATCTTACTATAAACGTCAACGAAAGTACTATATATCGGTAAATATTCAATTCAATTACGCGCATATTAAAATGACCGCGTTCGTACTGAAAAAGCATCCGAGAAGTGAATAATCAAGAAAAAACTAAAAAAAAAATTTATTTGCATGTTGCCTGCAGCGGAATTCGAACCCGACCATCTCCGGATACCAACAACTTGTGGCAAGCATCTTTGCGCACTCAGCTACACCCAGTCATATAAATTTGCTTTCAAATGTTGAATATCCATCAACACCAAAGAACGCGATTTGTCCGGATAAATATGTATGTACTATGTATGCACGATTGACAGAAATTCTTGAGAATTCTACTCTCATTCTACCATTCTTGCTATGTGTGTATGTGTGTTTCGTCACCGCTCTCAGTGCGGCGCTCTGCATGCTTGGGGTGCGTATGTACACTTACATATACATACTCAGATGTGAACAGTCAAATACGTGCGTAATAAATTTTGTATGAAAATATTATTTTTAAATACGAACATTTTTAAACGGCAATCAAATATAAAGTATTCATTTTTACTATGCATTATTTCCCTCAGTGTATTTAAATATATTTCTTTAAGCCTATAACCATTAATATCATGTGTTGCGTTTTTGTATTCACGTTGCTGATTTCATGTATCTAATTTTATCAAGATTTGTCTATGTATCCGTCGGTGGGTCCTTGGAAGTATTCTTTGTGCAAAATCTTTTTTTACTAATTTCCCCATTTTAACATATTTTTCTGCCTAAAAATATCAGTTTGTGCGGCATTAACATGATGTTTTGAAACTGCAGTTGGACCTTTCATCTAGAATGGTATATACTACGTTTATGCGTAGGCAAATTCACGAAATCGTTTCATGAATTTGGGCTAAAATTGGCTGCATAAACACAATATCATGAATCCAACTATACACGAAAATCAACCATGAATTTGGGCACCATTTCATGAAATCGTGAAGTGGAAGTCCGTCAAGGCCAAGCTTAACAAACAGCTGTTTACCACGAACCAATTAGAACAGATCTGACCGGTTGAGAAGCAGCCATTTGTAATAGTAATTGAGAAAAAAGTGTGTGACGCTCCTAATTTTGACATTTGCTATTTCTGTTTTGCTTCTTTCTTTATGTGTATTTTGTCGGTGGTTTATTTTAGTGAAATTTAAGCGATTTTCAATAAATTTTTTGCGCAAATGTAACTAAAAGCGTTTTCTTTTCTCGAAAAAAGTTCTGCTCTTTTATGTGGGAACTCTTGCTTTGCGTTGCCCTGAAACCTCAAAAAATGTTGCGTTTTTTATACGAGAATGAAACAGAAATTATACTACTCCATCACAATTTATTTATTGAACTTAATAAAGCTGAATCATTCACTTGGCCTGTAAGTCCTTAGTAGTTGTAAAGCAAAACACTTACTTCTGATACGGAAAATAATTGTAATTTTACAAGCGTAAATTCAAAATCAGCCGTGCAACTCTCACACTCACGATTATTTGAGGTCTGAAAAGGCAGCACTTTTGCCGGATCAGAGCGCAACCTGCTGAGAAAAGAACACGACGCCTTGTGAAAGGGCTGAGAAAAGAACATGAAAATTTGACAGCGCTAACTCAAGGCAAAATAAGTGCAGCCTTTTTTCGAGAAAAGAAAACGCTATAAGATGAAGTGCGCGGTGTTGGTTGCAAAAACATTTACAAAAATAATAAATTGGTTAGCACAAACATGTGCTACAAAATTGCTTTCATTTTTTTCTTTATGCTTTGTCTTCATATTCTTTGTTTACTTTTCAAACAAAATAACATGGCGCCGAAATTACAAAAGTCAGCCAGAAAATTACTTTTTTCTTTTGCTTCATCTTGTCAGACCTTGTGTAGTTGGATCATGATTCATAAAATACAAGCGTTTAGCTTCTACATATCTAATTTTAATAAAAAACAAGAAATTATGNAAATAAGTGCAGCCTTTTTTCGAGAAAAGAAAACGCTATAAGATGAAGTGCGCGGTGTTGGTTGCAAAAACATTTACAAAAATAATAAATTGGTTAGCACAAACATGTGCTACAAAATTGCTTTCATTTTTTTCTTTATGCTTTGTCTTCATATTCTTTGTTTACTTTTCAAACAAAATAACATGGCGCCGAAATTACAAAAGTCAGCCAGAAAATTACTTTTTTCTTTTGCTTCATCTTGTCAGACCTTGTGTAGTTGGATCATGATTCATAAAATACAAGCGTTTAGCTTCTACATATCTAATTTGAATAAAAAACAAGAAATTATGTTTAGTTAATTTAAATGGCTCTTTTATTTTTCAAATAGGGATATTTCAAAATTAATTTTTAATATTATGTATGTATATTAGACTGCATCACTCTCCATACAAAACAAAAATAAAAATCGGTACTGTTTTTCCATTGGAATTATATAATCTATTATATTTTAAGATGCCCACCAAAATATTTCGGAAAAATATTAAGATTTAAGCGAGCTGGACTGATTTGAAAATACCTCCAAAAATGGAGCTTTTTATGAATAAAAATAGTTTCTTAAAGATGTTTTTTGAAAAAATACCCTCAAATTACAAAACGGTTTAAGCTTAAAAAATTTGCATAAAAATATTTTTAAAAAAATTTAAAAAAATTTTGAACGGAATCGTAATAATGAGATTTTTAATGCAGTTTTTTTTAACTTTTTTCAAAGATTGGTATAAGAAAAACTTGAATAACTGAACCTACGATTCCGATTTAGACTTGTGAGGTATCATTGGAAAGGTATTTTCTTTATATCTTTGCTAACAGNTTAAAAAAATTTAAAAAAATTTTGAACGGAATCGTAATAATGAGATTTTTAATGCAGTTTTTTTTAACTTTTTTCAAAGATTGGTATAAGAAAAACTTGAATAACTGAACCTACGATTCCGATTTAGACTTGTGAGGTATCATTGGAAAGGTATTTTCTTTATATCTTTGCTAACAGGCTCATTCAAAGGATGAAAGAGAAAGGTAGGATGAACGAACATCATTCATAGTTGAATTAAGATGTGTTGTATTTGAAAAAGGAAATTGGGACACGAATGACTTTTTTTGGACATAAGTCTAAATCAGAGTAGTTTTGGCCCTGTTGTTTAAGTGTTTCGTAAATCAATCTTTGAAACAAGTCTAAAAACAGCATCAGATATCTCATTATTACGATTCCGTTGAAAAGATTTTTAAATTTTTTTATGCAGATTTTTTAAGCCTAATCTGTTTTGTCATCTGAGGGGACTTTTTTCAAAAAGTTCTTTAAGAAACTATTTTTATTAATAAAAAACTCCATTTTTGGAGGTATTTTCAAATCGGTCCAGCTCGCTTAAATCTTAATATTTTTTCGCAATATTTTGGTGGACGTCTTAAAATATAGTTACTAAATTTGGTAATCCCGGCGGAAAAACCGCAACTTTTTTTGGTTATGCAGTCTAATGTATATGTATTAAATAAGAAACTTCAAATTATTACTCCTTTTGTAGTCAAAAAGGGTAATTCTTTTTAATATTTCTGGCATTTACACTTTAAAAAAACACACTTCCAATAAGGTAGTGTCAAATTTTCCTTCTCGCTCTTATTACTTCACCTGGTATCATTATTGAATAATTAAAGGTTTGCTCATTAGTGACATTAGAGTTTTGACACTCCCTTAGCTCCCTTACAAAAGCTTTGCACACACACACGAAACCACACACAGTGCCTTGCTAAGGGAGCCGATTTTGTCAAGAGGGAGCGAGAAAACTGTTTTTTGAGCAAGCCTTTTGTTATTGAATCATGACCTGGTTTTATTCCACCATGTATCAAACAGTATGTTATCAAGATTGAATAGCTGAATATATGACAACAACACAAATGTAAATGATTCACACACTATAGGTGATTTTGAAGAAATTGTGGAAATAGCTGATCTCGCCTTATTTTAGGTTTTTATTTTATTTTTAGCGCCGAGCGCTTAAACGCGGATTGTGCGATTAACCAATTAATATGAGTTATAATAAATTTGATAATTGCGCAGTCCTATTGCAAAAGGTGTTGATACAAATATTTTTAAAATGTATGCGTATTTTTGAAGAAAATGGTTTGTACATCACTATTATATAAGTGATTTGTGTTATTTATTATTATTTACCTTGTTTACTCGTGTTTGGTTTTAAAAACTATATTATAACAAGATCTCATTTTTAAAATAAAAGATTTGTTAAGTCGTTTTCATGAATTTTATTTAAAAAAAGGCAATTTTTGGAAATTTTTTCCTCAGAAATTGCGTTTTTTTTAACAATCTGGACACCCTGCCGACTGGTATCAGGAAATCGATACGATTTAAGTAGATATTACCGGCAATAAATTTGTTGACACGTTTTGTCATTGCCGTCAAAAAACAATGTCTGGTGGGTACTTCCGTGTTGAATTTTGAATACTTTGTCATGTTGAGAAATAACTTTAAATCGTCCCACCAAACAATTTTTGTTGACGGCAATAAAAAACGTCTCGCTCTCGGAAACAAATTTATTGGCGGTAATGAGTGAATGAGTCCTTTTCTTATCGCTCCAGGCGATATTTGGAATACTTTTATTCTTTTTATACCCGAGCGCACTTGTGCATAAGGGTATAGTAATTTTGTTCACATAACGGCCAAAACGAATCGAGATAGATATAGACAAATTTATACATACATAAATGCTCAGAATGAATAGAGAAGTCGATTTAGCCATGTCTGTCTGTCCGTCCGACCGTGTACACGATAACTCAAGCAAAAATTGAGATATACCAGCGAAATTTGTCATGTAGTTTTCCATCTATCCAAGGTAGGTTGGTATTGAAATTTTCATATTTTCTAATGTTGAGGCAATAGCTTTTTGACCCATATTCGCTATTTGATTTCAGGAAATATATTTATTTCCTCTAGACTTGCTGCACCTATCAAAGGGAATCGGATAAATTAACAGAATTTCCTTGTTGCTTTATATAAAGCTGGATAAGAAAATAAATTTCGCAAAGTGTGTTTTCCGCAAATATTTTTCAGTAGTCAAAATAAGACAAAAACAAAGCTTCTCTGAATCCCATTAGACTATAGTCTGCACGTAGATACAAGCTCAGCTTAAAAAAACATAATCAAGTTTAAAGTATATCTACCTTTTAAATTCATATTAAAAACAAGTAAGAGAGTCTAAGTTCGGGCGGAGCCGAACATTAAATACCCGGCGCAAGTATTAAAGATATGTTTTTCACCTTTCCGAAAGCTACACCCCGGATCAATTTTGAGTACATTAGCGTCCTTAAATTTCGGAATATTGAAGTTTCAAACATTTCTGAAATGTATCCTTATATGAAATGAGGCCGTAATTTTAGTCCGATTTCAACAATTTTCAACGTTTTGCTTTTATGTGGCAAGCACAATAAGCATACCGAGTTTGGTACAAATTTGTGGAACGGTTACTGAGATACATATATGTGATCATAAGTGGGCGGTGCCACGCCCATTTTCCAAAATTTTATCATAGATGTATTTCTTGGTAAAGAATTGTTGCAAGCATCAATTTTGAATAAATTAGCATTAATATTTACTGATTAGAAGATTTCGTATATCTCTAAATTACCGTTATATGGGATGTGGGCGTGATTATTGTCCGATTTTAAAAATTTTCGGATATTTGGTATGCTATACCAATGCCAACAACTGTGCCAAGTTTGGAAGAAATTGGTGCAACGGTTACGAACATATACACATGTAACCATAAGTGGGCGTGGCTACGCCCATTTTCCA
>NW_016177587.1:5932-8411 GCF_001687245.7 Rhagoletis zephyria | reverse complement strand
CTGCTAGAAAGGGGTGCTCACAGTTTGATGCTAAAGATGTCTCAAAATGTAGACGTCTACATTTTCAGACACAATTTGGAACGAACTGTGAACACCCCAATTGTGAAAATACCTTTCTACTGAGATCCCATAATTCTAATTCAATCTTTGAAAAAAGCAAAACAAACAGCATCAAAAATCTCATTCTTACGATTCCGTTGAAAAGATTTTTAAATATTTTTATGAGATTTTTTAAGCTTAATCTAATTTGTCATCTGAGGGGATCTTTTTCAAAAAGTTCTTTAAGAAACTATTTTTATTCGTAAAAAACTTCATTTTTGGAGGTATTTTTAGATCGGTCCAGCTCGCTTAAATCTTAATATTTTTCCGAAATATTTTGGTGGACCTCTTAGAATATAATAAATTTTGTAATCCCGGCGGAAAAACCGCAACTTTTTTTGGTGATGCAGTCTAATGTACATATGGGTCTGAATTACAGATCAAAAATTGTAAGCAAGAAAAGGCAACTTGCGCGGTTGGTCGAGCTGATGCAGGAGAGTGAGGACATAGGCAAAGGAATTTCCGGAAAGAGTAGGGGAGGAAGCTCCGCTTCTTTTGTGAAAGATATACAATATTTCTTGTGCATATAACTTCGGCTACACTGTGGATGGCAGTGTTATTGCGCAGAACCAACATCAAAGTTTACAAAAAACGNACTCCGGCTACGCCATCCACAGTGTTATTGCGCAGAACCAGCATCAAAGTTTACAAAAAACTGCATAATTTATTAATTAACTAGTGCTCGCAAATTTTAAATCTTTATTTTAAATTAAAGTTTAATTCTTTCACTACACTTTTATGTTAAAGTTTTAAAACTCGGGTCACGCGTTTGGACACTCAATACTCAATATCATTGTACAAATAACTAAACGGTACCGTATTTCTTAAACTTCCATTAAGTTTATTAATGAGGAAAACTGCTTTTTCTGCAAATTCTGTGAAAACTAAAAACCGTGAAGCATCGGGAACGCAACTTCTATTCATAAAATTCACATATGTACATACACTTCATCTTCCAACTCCAAGGGATCCGATGAATCTCGCAATTCCCTCCTTGCTTTAGCCAACACTACTACTCTATTAGCTTCCACATCATCTTCTTCATCACTAAACCATATTTCAACTGTGTCCATTTTTTAAATTTGATAATAAAAGCAATTATTTTAAAAATTATGTAAAGGAAACACTGAAGAAACAAATGTATACAAACAAACAGCTGTTTACAATTCCGTCAACCATTCACAATAGTACAAATTTTTATCGATCAACTTACACAATAGCAAAATAAAAGATGATAGACTCGATCGACAAATTTCTATTCTACTGCCACGTGCGCGACTTTAACCTCAAACCGAGGTCTTCAAAAACTCTGGCACTGTCAAGCTCGTTAACAAATCGATTAGGTGGCGAATTTCAATTCCCTGGCTAAGGACGTACATATCGGTTACCGGCACTTTGCGATATCGAGGAAACATCGACGTGTCGCATTCCATACCGGAATCATTGTCTACCTCCAGCATCGTCCATCTCGGAACCCAAGCAACTTATCTAACGCATACAAAGTCGGCGAAATCGAACACACGCACTTGCGTAGTAAGTTCCGGAGACAAATCGATTTTGATAAGGAACGTCCTTTAAGTAATTTAGTTTTAAGTAATATTTGTGAAAATAATATAACGATGGAGGCGAATAATTTGTCGACTGAGTCCGCCAATAGTGCACAGCCCAGTTTATTGGGCGCTGCTCATAGCACACAATTTAACGTAGCGCAACTCTTGGCACATTTAAAAATTCCAGACGCCTTTAAAGATGTTCCAAAGTTTAAAGGCAGTTCAACATAGTTATATGATTTTATTGACAATGTAGAGGAAATATTAAGTCATTTGCCTGATTCCAATAGTAATAATTACACATAAATTAGATTACGATCAGTACGAAACAAAATTGTCGGGGAAGCCAATGACGTACTTAATATGTATGGAACAACACTTGATTGGCTACACATTAAGAACAACTTAATAATGCACTATGCCGATATACGCAACGAAACTAGTCTCATTCAGGACTTACAATCAATTAGACCAAATTAAAACAGCGTTGAAAATTTTTATGCAAAAATTATTGAAATTTTAGCAAGTTTAACGAACAATTTGAAAGTTCACGAGTGCGATCAAAATGTAAGGTATGCGAAGCAAAAGTTGTATCAGGAAATGTGTCTTAACGTTTTTCTATACGGACTTAGGGAGCGTCTAGGATCAACTATTCGGGCTATGAGAGCTAACTCAATAGCTCAAGCCTTTAACTTTTGTTCGAAGAGCAAAATATACAATACTTGAAAAACCCTTCCTCAACTACTGAAGGTCCAAAGCGAATCGCAACTTCTAACCCTCAATACATTCGTAACCTTCCACTAAGTCCTTTTATGCAACCACAAGTTACT
>NW_016177587.1:0-492 GCF_001687245.7 Rhagoletis zephyria | reverse complement strand
TGTTGAACGCAAAGTTGAATAATGCAAACACTGCTTAAAGACTAAAATGTCGCACTAGCCCAATCCACTCTGAGCAGAGTCCTTAATCAAGTGTTGGATACGTTTCAAACATATCTATGCCCGGATGGATAAAATTTCCAATATCACAAGAAGAACAGCGGGAAATTGCAACGGCGTTTTATCAAAAGCATAAAATACCAGGTGTTATCGGGTGCGTTGATGGAACGCACGTTTGAATCATCGCTCCTTCAGAAAACAGACACCTCTACTACAACCGAAAGGGTTATTATAGCATGAATGTTATACTGGTGCAGTATGGAAGTATTAATACTTTGTATACTTAAATAAAATAGAGTAAATATTTCCAGGCTCGTGACCACGAATTAAAAATACGGTTTGTTGATGCTTCTCATCCTGGCGCTTGACATGACTCGTTCGTCTGAAACATAAGCGATGTACGAAGATACTTTGAGGAGGAATTTGCGACGCATA
>NW_016177586.1:4363-8414 GCF_001687245.7 Rhagoletis zephyria | reverse complement strand
TTAGGGTTGTGTCGTTATTGCAAAGGACTATCGATATGTCGTTTTTGATTCGCGATTTCTCTACTCGATAGCTTAATCTTCAAATAACAACAGAAAGTATTTTCTTGTTATTTTTGATTCCTGTTTTCGGAAATTGAAAAATTGTTGGAAGAAATTGCTGATGATATTTTTCTATGACTATGTGGTTGGCAAATCGAAAACAGCCATTTAACTCTGAAAAATATAATCGTATATAAAATTTTTCTCCTTTAAGTTCTTAAAAAGTTGGGTTTAGAGAGGCTGGATTTTATGACGGAGGAACCAAAGATTCCCTCCTTGCCCATCCTGACAACGAAATCGCCAAGCAACGTGCGGCTGCGCACTTATAAAAGAGGTCTTTGGACACCTCGTCCATCTCTTAAGTTGGGATGTGAGGATTTTGGATAAACGCTAGTCCATCAGGGCGAAGAAGAGTATTTTTGGACAAACTTTGTCTCCCACCACATATCCATCCGTCACCGAATTTGGATCTAATCCGAAGTGTTGGTCTTTTTGACTGGTTTTACGTGGCACGTCCCATAGCTACCGCACAACCAGTAACTGGGACCGGTTCTACATCGCCAATTGAGAATTTATCATCTTTCCCCAACAATTTCAAAAGTGATTTGCCATAAAGAAATGCGATTTCACTTAATTTCTTTTAAAAATAAAACACAACAAAACTTGTCGAAATTAAATTTTTTTATTCATCGGGTTTTTTTTCTATGGCATTTACATTGACTTAAACAAGTGACCACGTGTTTATTTCTTTTAAATATCTATTCACAATATTTTTCAAGTTAATTTCTTAAAAATTAATTTCTTTGTTTCAATAAAAATATTTTCCGCGTTTAAAAAAGAACCATGTACAAATAATTTCAAACTTTATACAAATTTAGGAAAATTCAACAACATTTCATCAAAATTTCAAGCTTTCTAATCTGAATCTGTGGAACATTTCTGGGCATGCAATTTCATTGTTCATACAATTCTAGTCTAATGAAGTGCAAGTTCCTATTGGCTAAAAACCCCGTTGATTTTTGAGAAAAAAATAAATCAAAATATCGAGTCCTAACCGCCAAAATAACGCAAGCAACATTTTTTTTTTTTTAATTTTATGCATCCAGTTGCTCCAGAAATATTTCTGACTCAAAAATAAAGTTTTAAAAAAATTTTGCTTACGTCATTTTAGCGGTTAGGGCTCGATATCCGTTAAACACAAGATGCGCATATCAAAATTTTCCATAACTGCTTGGCATAACTCGGGCTGTGTATCAGATATAACGTCTATGATTTCGTTCTTCAGCTCTGCAATCGCCTCGGGCTTATTGGCATAGACAAAACTTTTCTGGTAGTCCCAGAGACAAGTCGAATGGTGTCACATCGCAAAATCTTGGCGGTCATTTTATCTCCTTGTTTCGAGTGAAAATCGGTGTTGGGAACCACGCCCGCAATAGGGCCATTGCTTCATGCTGAAACACATATTGTTCAAGTCCATGTCATCTAACTGAGGGCAAAAAAAGCTTGTTGTCTTGAATCACGATAACATTAACCATTCACCGTAACAGCGTTACCGGCATCATTTTCGAAGTAGAACGGTCCGATGACTTTGCCAGCCCAAAACCCATACAAACAAGTGAATCGTTGTGGGTGCATAATCTTTTCTGGAATAACATGTGGATTTTCAGTTCAGATCAGGATTTTATAAAACGTTTGGGTCACTTTTACGCGTTGTTCCACCGAGTATCGATCCATGACGAAGCTTGACAACGTCTGTAGTACTAACTTTCTGGAAAATAATATGAAAAACATTAACTTATTACAAACAATTGCTGTAAAAGATCTGCATCAGCTTTGAATCCCTCTATATTTATTACCTCATTAAAGTCTCCAACAAGTTAACAAAACTAATTGAAGACTAAGTCGTTATTTATTTCTACTCACAATCGTTCGATTTCTATTCTTGTTATTCTTATTTGACACTACAACCGCTTATCGTTTTGGGCCGAGATAGAAAACCTTCTCCAACTGCCATTTTCGTGTCAGTTGCTCATCCCCAGTGCAGGTAGGTCCTTCTGCACTTGGTTCTTTCATTTTGTTCGGGGGCGCCCTTGCTTTCATTGTCCACCCATGGGTGCTGAGTCGAAGGATCGTTTACCGAAGCGTCGTCAAACATGCGTACAACATCTTTAAGCCAACGCAATCTTCTGTATTTTTATTCGTTATTCCATCTTCTTCTATACCCGTCGTCTACACGAACGGACCGTAGATTTGGCGTTGAATAGTTCTCTCGAAAGCACCCAAAGTCCCCACCTTTTTTTTAGACATAGTCAACGTTTCTGCGTCATGACAAGAGATTTTTAGAGCGTAATTTTTGTTCTTCGAGAGAGGGCTATGCTTTTCAATTGCCTACCGAGCCCAAATGGCACCTGTTGGCAAAATTTATTCTTCTCTTGATCTTCACGTTGACATTGCTGTTGGTGTTTAGCGTTGATCCTAGGTTGAAAAGACCTTTACTACTTCAAAGTTAAAGCCACCAACAGTGACGTGTGTCCTGAAACGCGTGGACTGTTTATATATTCCCTTAGTTAGGCCGGGATGTGCTAACATCTGCATACGCATAAGTGTTCCTTCCATATCTCAAGTGTTGATACTCTGGACAACTGTTTCCAGATTTAAATTTTTATCTTTGCAGCAGCTAGCCCAATCTTAAAACCCTTTGATTTTTGCCTCATTTTTCAGATAGAATTCTATCGGAATGATTCCATTTAACAAAGAAATTTGTCCACTGAAGATATTGATTTGGTAATTATCACAAAATTTACATTTGTTCCACACTTTCGGCAACTAAATATTTATGTCGCCATATCTAGCTATGCAGTTTGGTTAGAATAGCCAAGTGTTGCTAATAATAACTAAACCCCGGCTGCTTATACCGTGAAATTTCTTCTTTACGCATACTATATTAATGCCACAAATCATGGAGTTTGTTTACAATGAAAAAAATCCTTTTCGCCCTACACTACGATCGCAGTTTCCTAAGGCTTTATCTGGCAACTATTTTCGAATTAAATTTTATATGAAGCAGCTGAATAAAATTAGCCATTTATTTGGGTTTTGGACACAGGCGCTCCTGGTTTCTCCTGCTCTTTCTTGCATGTGTAAGAACATTTGTGTATACATAGCCTCTGAGTTGCTTATAATTACAATATCGTTAGAAAATATAAGCGTTCCCACAGTGGTTCGTTTTCTCTTTTCAGTGTGATGGTTCCGCTTTTATAATTAATATTATAGCTGTTTGCCTTAATTTTTTGCTTACATAAAATTATCTATTGTTTGTGTGTAAGTTTGTTTCACTTTTAATTGTTGTTAATAAAATATTAAAAAGCAGCAACAAAAACTTACAAAACTAAAAGCAAAATATCCAACGCGGCGAATACGACGAACCCTTGGTTAATTTGCAAACCAGCGGCAATCTGCTTTCCAGCAGATAAATAAAAAGCACAGACTAATGGAAGACGGGTTACATATGTACTTGCTAATGGGCAGACAGACAGACAGACAGACAGAGACAAGGGGAAAACAAATACTAAATACAAATAAAAACGCTGCTTAAACCTATTTTCTTCTGTGTATGTATGTGTGTATGCAGTAAGTATTCCACCAAAGCTCGGTCGCCCTTCAATGAAGCGAGTGCAGTGAGTTGAAAACCCTCAAAAATCCATTTCGGCACTACACAAATAAGTGTGGCTATTTAAAAAGTAGTTTGCGCCCAACAACAATTACTACTTTTATGTACATATGTATGTTTGTATGTAGCTTCGGCACCCACACCGTTACACTTGCAACTATTACTCAATGACTGATAATAATGGCAAAAACGAGGGGGCATGAAAAAAGCGTGGCTAAGCGAAATTTCTTACGATGCTGCTGTAAATGTGTTGTTGTTTTTGCTTTTGCTTCTTCTTTGGCTGCTGCTGCTGCTACTCTTACCCGGTATGGCACAATGTATGCATAATAAATGTTAATACGA
>NW_016177586.1:0-2381 GCF_001687245.7 Rhagoletis zephyria | reverse complement strand
TATATGGATGAAAACCGCAACACCTCTGGCGAAAAAAATTTTAAAAAATCAACGGTAACTTTTAGCCACTTGAAACTTGCACATTATCAGACTAAAATGGCAGGGGTTAAAAAACTGTGTACTCAAAAAAATTCTAACAATTCCGAGAAAAAACTTTGAAACTTCGGTGAAAATTTGTTGCACTTTATTGAAGTTTTCTAGAAATTGTTAAACTTGGGTTTATATGGGGTTTGTTAGATAAATAACTGTATTTTAATTGAAAATTCTCAAAAATAAACAAATAAACATAAGTTGCACACAATATCACTTCGAAATGGCGGGCTATAGATATGACCGATACTGTACATACGTAACCATTAGTTTTGTGCCAAAAGTGATTATATGTATGTTCGTAATTAGCTATTTTCGTACCAACTGTCTGGACTAATAGGTCCCGTAGCGGCATTCGAGTGGTTTGCCTAGTCGACGTTAGTCAAACAAAATACACAGTCAAGTGCAAACACGTATGTGTGTATGTATGTATATTTAACTATACAAAACTATATGTAATACTTGCATATGTACGTAAGTATATATACATTATTTGTAAATATAACGTATGTGTATGTGTGTATGCAATTTAAATTCATGTACTCATTAAGGAAAACTAATTATTCCCATTGCCCCGGAGATAATGTGTACTGTTTATAATTTGAGTTTATTCAAAACGACATTATATAACATTTTAATATCTACATTTACATTTTGAAGTCGATAACACTGAGTGTTTTAATGTTCTCTGTTTTTTTTTTTGCTTTTTGGAAAATATAATGAAATTAATGGAAATACCTAGCATGCCTTGGGCCTTTTTTAGAGCAATATTTGGGCGAAAATTTAACTAACTCTCTAAGAATTTTCGTCTACAGGAACAAAACAATGCGAGTATGTCAATCGCGCAGCATAGTTACTGTTTAGGCGGGATCACCAACACCAAACTCCTAAATTCAACCACTGCATCCAAAATTATTGAGATTTTAATTGCATGATTAATATAACTATTTGATTGTTTTCAATTATTTTCGTTTTTATTTTAATTACAGGGTTATATATATATATTATTTGATTATTTTCAATTATATATAATTTTGGTTTTTAATTTTATGATAGATATATTTCAGCTTGTGAAAAATACATTGCAGCGCAGTTAATATACACATGATGAGAATAAATACAATAAAATAACATGAATGCACAAGAAGAATAACCAAAACGCAAAAAATTCAAAAAAAAAAAAATTGTGATTTTATTTTCTAATTTTTTATAAAATAATTTTCCATACTAAAACAATACCGTATTCCATACTTACATCAGAGTTCCAAATTTGGTGTAAAACTTAGGAAAATTCAACACTTTCGCCGATATACATTTATATATACAAAGTTTACTTCTAAATAAGATTTTTTAGAAAAAAATGAAGGATGCACATTGAATTTTTTCAAGGCAAAGCGACAATTTCAAAAACCTGAGAATCACTTTGATTACTGGTAGTTTTTGGTTCCTCAACAAAATGCCTTCTCACTGTGTAACTGAGTAGCAAAGACAGTTGTTCAATGCTCATAAGAAATCTTTTCTTACTTACAAACTACAGTAGAAGCATTTCGTTTTAAAAAAACATCCAAATTATTATTTATTATGCCTTCTTGACTACAACATTATGATATTTACACAGTGTAGAACAGTAACGAAGACTTATGCCACTTTGTGCCTATAGCCTCGAGATGTCATTCACTTCTCGATGTAGGAATGCAAATTAGATGTGCTTAGTAAACTATCGAGTCTTGTGGCACCCAGAATGCCATTGATTTCCTCTCAACATTCTTCAAACAGATACACGCAGCTTTGGTTAGAATGGGTTTGCTAACAATTCAGCGCTCTAGCTAGCCTCTGTTGCTGTTCATAAGATATCAGCATGTCCCCATAAAATTGTTGGCATTGTATAACATTATTTGTGTGAGTACTATCAAAATTTATCCTTTACTAGTCCTTTTGAAAATAACATTTAGCCAATTAATATTAAACCATAAATATGTACATACAGCATCCATAGTCACGGCACTCTGAAGGAAGTTCAAACTTATTTCTTCGTAGTATTAACCTATAGTCTACATGCACACAAATCTCACAAACGTTTACTTTATGCGTAATATTGATGCACCAAGTCTCGTTGAATCACCCTGTAAAAAATATTTTGCCATCTGAGTGGTTTCTTTACCTTGGTATCCCATTTCGCATGCTTTTTTTGCCTTGTTTGTAACCGCTTTGCGGGTTTTACGCTATCATTGTTGCTATCATTACTGGCAATCACATGATATCCGGAGCAGGATTACCACCTACACAAACTA
>NW_016177585.1:0-8414 GCF_001687245.7 Rhagoletis zephyria | reverse complement strand
CTTTGTATTGTCTACGCATGAGTCTGGAGCTTCCAGGCCTGCTTTGCTGTTAGAGAAGATTTATACCTGTATTTTCTCATTGGGTTTTCTACTAGGTGCCGAGTGGCCTCCTGGTTAGCCAGCCTTGGAAACATCAGTATACATGTTTATAGCGTTGCATATGTGGTGAGGGCTGCTGTCCCAGTCCTTTAAGGGATCGGTTTGTGCGCCCTTGTCCCTAGGATTTGCGAGTGGCTGGATGTACCATGAGTCCAGGAGCTTGCCTCTATAAGTCTTAAGACTGCAATAGCGGCTATTTCTTGAGCAACTGTATAAATGTAGGGCAGATATAGAATCGCGTTAAGACTTCGGTATGGGAAGAGCAACGAGCTCCGCTTATGCATAGCTCCGCACTACTTTGTAACCTTTGAAATTGTTTAAGCGCTGTTGTCCTACTAAGGCTAGGCCACCATACCAAGTCCCCGTAGAGCAAAATCGGACGAATAACGGTAGTGTATGTAGACGTTCAACAGTCAGGCCATAAGTGTTATTTACCCAGAGTAAATCTCGTAATGAAAGCCATCAGCTGACTGCAACCGCAACCAATCGCACACAAAGAGCTAAGGTGACAAACCCGCGTAGATCTGGTGCAAAGGACACCTTATCAAACTTCACTTATTTAGACTGGCCTCCCCGCGTGGATCCCGCCAAATGCCAGATTTGAGGCTTTCCTTTACCCCGGGCTCGAAGGACCTTGCCATTTTGCCCGTCCTAATTTGCACCAAACTTTCGCTGTACTGACAAAAAGCAGCTTTAAGCTATTTCAGGGAAGTATTGATCCCTATAATTAGGAACGAAACCGAACCCCCCAAGAATTTAAAAATATTCAGATGCTGAACAAGCTAGGAATCCGTTATCGCTGAGCCAGATCGGAAGTAGTCCCCAGTGTACACAAATACCAAATGCATAACTGGTGAACTCTCTCTAGCGAATTCCACCTAACGATAACTACGTAAAATATAATAAGCTAAAGTATGGTGTCATAGAGATAGGTTATAACTGCGGGTAAAAGACCCATCTCATACAAAGGCTCCGCTGCAGAAATTTAAGATTAGGTTTACACTACAGTTTCCTATCCAGGATCAGGCGCTATTACCTACTTGGCCCTGCCAGAAATCTGAAGCTATGTATTTCCTTGGGAATAAGTCCAGTCCTATGTAGCTGGTATTGATGTTGAGGATCGCTATTAGCTGCCCATTATGTCACCAGGTTTTGTTTAGTTTAAGATTGTATAGAGTGTCTCCAACTAATGTGAAAAGCGTTACTTTATGAAACCCTATGACCACAACTTTAATCATTTTATTAAGAATCAAAACTCGTACTCTCCAGTTAGTTGGGTATAAAAATTTTATGTTGTAGCCAGCCAAAAAATCTGCAAAACTGACGACGACCACCCGCACAAGCTCAAAACAAAAAAAACTAGTTCGAGCTAAAATAGTGTGCACTTGAAGCAGGAATTAAGAAGGGTTCCTACCAAATATGTACATATGTAATTTCTCTGCTCAAGCGACCGACACGAGCCGCCCGCAATTGTGGGGTAAGCAGACTAAGTCAGTCAGCCGAGTAGTCGACGCGCAAAACCACGGAAGGGAAATGCAATTGAAAGCTGGCGGCCAACTGCAGCCCACTTTTAGGCGAGGAAACCGGCTGCATACATACATACATAAAATACCACCTGCGTTGGGTGTACAGCTTGTCAAAAGGGCCTGTATCGAATAAGGAGCACTTCCGAAATCGATGTACAAAACAAAAAAGAGCGAAATGGCCAAGATAAAAATACTTCGTAGAAAAAAGAGAAACAAAGCATGAAGAGCGGCAGATAAAAATGTTTGTAAAATGGCAGTTTAAAAAAGGTAGTAAAATTGTAGGAAAAATGAAAAAGTTGAAGAGAAAAACGAATTGGCGAACAAAGCTGCAGTCGTTGCCAAAAATTTTATTTATTCCTCCCCTTGGGGTGCCAGTGACGGTAAACTACAACTACAACTACTACTACTACACACACACGCAGCTTATCGACCAACCCAAAAGGCTTGCTTACAAAAAGGCTAAAAACAAAAAAGTAACGCGAGGACAACACTGAATTGGCAAGTAGTGCACACAAGCAAAAAAAGGATATTGGATAACGCATTTGCGAGTGCGCTCACGTACATCACGTACAAGTGTCTTGTGTGCGTTGTGTATGTGCGGTCGTCGTAGTGGCCCTGTAGAAAATGTCACTAGCTCAGAACTAGCGTAGCAGTGCATAGACCTTTTGCCGACAGTACTAGTTCTAGTTCAATACCCAAGCAATGCTTTCAACAAAGTTTTGCATCCAGTTCAGTCCAGTTTTGCATGGCGATGTGTTTGGCGGAGACAATTGTCGCCCAATGCATTACTTGGCAACTAGTTTTTAACCGGTTCCGTTTTGGACTGTTTTTTTATAAGAAATCGTTTTTAGGAATCGATTTTTGGGTATTTTTTGCGTTTTTTTTCTTTTTTTTTGCAGATTCCCTTTTTGTTACATATTTTATTAAAAAAAATTATTGTAAGCTGCTTGCAACAATTTAAATTCATTAAATTTGAAAACTCACAATTGCCTCCACCGCGATTTGAACTCGCGACCAACGATGCTCGAGTCGGAGGTCTTCTCGCCGAGCTACTTTCGTATTGTACGTGTAGTGAGCATTTACAAATTTACAACTCAAGTCTCAACTGTCCCACTCTGCATCCGTTTTGCACTAGTTCAGAGATAGGTTCTGATATATGTAGTTTGGAACTAGCGCTTTGTCAGACTGTATTTAATTTTTACTGCAGGGGGCTTTCTTTCTTTCTTCCTTTCTGTGCATCGCACACCACAGATGCACATACCAGCTTTGTGCGCACATGTATGCGTGCTTTCTAGTGCGTGTTTACGTAGGCGCACGTGATTGCTGCTATACATTTTCGGCCATATATTTTATATTGGACTTAGTCTCTTCGTTTTGCGTTGCAACTTTACTGACCCTCCTTGCTGCCCTTAGTTTTTTTTTTGCCATATTTTATTATCTCTTGTTTCTTTATTTTTAAGGCGATTTTGTGGGAGAAATGCGTACTGCAGGCTTTTAATTTTAGTTTTCTGTACTGAATTTCGTTCGTTCGTTGACTGTACCATGTAAGAATCCCTACAATAAATACATATGGTTGTATGCCTGAAGGCATGTATGTATGTATGTGGGTCTTAAAAAGAAAAAAGGAAGTGCAGCTTTATCGAAAATATTGCTTAAATAAAGAGTTTTAGGATGTTCATTAAGGCCAGTTTACATATCGAATAGAGTACATGCATATGTACATATATATCTAAATATTGGCCCCTATTATGAGTTGCATTCCATCTTCGACTGTGGCCGAAAGTGCTGATCGAAGGAATTTTCATTTGGTATTATGACGCTCATTCGATGAACAGTAGCGCTATTGTGAACTTGGCCCTTATAGATCGTTCACAATAAATAGTATATTTTTCAGCGCTGAGAAGCTTTCACCCTCATTGCGATGCACGTCGTTTTTCGAGAGTCGAATCGTATCGAAAATTTCACGTCATTGTCTAAAATTTCCACTGTATAATTTTCGACGATTTTCGTCGTTTACTTATTTCGGCACGACAGAAGACAATGCCAATGTTGTGGAGTCGTACAATTTAGTTCAATTTACGACTTACGCAATGAGGCTGTTCGTTTACAAAACGAACCAACTTAATAGTGTGCTTATACATATGTATGTAAATTTGTGCAAATTAAATTAAAAAGAAATTGAGTTTATTATTAAATATTTAGGAAATTCCGGCTGTATAAATATGCGCGCCTAGAAGTTTGTAGATCTACTGTCCGCTACACAAAACCTGCTGCAGCAATGCTCTCGAGCCAAATCTATTTAAAATATTTTAAAGAATGGGGATTTTCTTTCTTAAGTAAAACCAACCTTTCGAGCTTGGTTTTAGTATTGCGACGTTAGATCTGCATGAAATTAATAAAAAAAATTATAAAATTAGTGTCTAGCCGCCAAAAAGTAGGAAAACGAACGCAAAATCATATATTTTGCATAATTTTCTTCGCCACATCACCGAAATCAAAATTCTGTTCGATACTCAATGAAAATTTCGACACGGTTGCCATAGCTCATTATAGGAATTTCACATTCGATCTTAGAAAAAATACAAAATATCCCTCACCAGGTTTTGTTAGGTTGGGTAATTAGGAGATTGTCCTTTGTGATACCACAAAAGCTGAACGGAGTCCATTAACTTAGCCGGCGAAACGGAGGCTAATTTCTATGCCTGACAGCTCCGAAGGGTTTCCATCTTGAGGCGCGCAGGCTGGGCAGTAGGGTGCCCATCGAATATGCTTTTTTTTTTGAAATTTCAAGACCGTACGCCCTTTTTTATAAATTTTTTAAAGGGCATTTAGAGATCGCGACCTGTCGATTTAGGTCAAATATTAGGCAAATACGATGTTGTAGATTTATGAGTTTTTGAATGACTAGTTTTGACTCGATTTCAAAGATCGAATATGATCTGAAAAGAGGGTAAATATGCCTTTTAAATGGTATATAATAATGTATTGGCGGACTTGGCTTGTTTGGATTTTTATCGCGTAAAATAAAAAAAAGCCATATTTGTCTTATTTTTTTTTAATTTCCACCATCGATAATTTTGACAATTTCAAAATATGTAGTACTATCTAAAATTAAATCTATTTTTAAATAAGCTAATAGCTCATTTATAGCAGTCGCACAAAAATTGTCGAAGTTACACTGAGAAAAAAAACGCATTGTAAAAATTAAAATTANGCTAATAGCTCATTTATAGCAGTCGCATAAAAATTGTCGAAGTTACACTGAGAAAAAAAACGCATTGTAAAAATTAAAATTAATTTTTTTATTTGATTACCGTTTAAAAATGTTCGTATTTAAATCAAGTGAAAAGTATTAACAAAATGGATATAATAATCTATTGTCGGACTTGGCTTGTTGGGATTTTTATCGCGTAAAATAAAAAAAAAACCTGTATTTGTCTTATTTTTTTAAATTTCCACCATCAATAATTTTTGCAATTTCAAAATATGTAGTACAATCTAAAATTAAATCTATTTTTAAATAAGCTAATAGCTCATTTATAGCAGTCGCACAAAAATTTTCGAAGTTACACTGAGAAAAAAAACGCATTGTAAAAATTAAAATTAATTTTTTTATTTGATTACCGTTTAAAAATGTTCGTATTTAAATCAAGTGAAAAGTATTAACAAAATGAATTTTTCCATTATACATATACTATGTATAAAGGAAATATTCAATTCAAATACGCCCGTATTAAAATGAAGCATTTTTCACTGCACGGATGGCGTTTTGCACGTCTCGGATGCTTTTTCATAATTAAGTGCTTCTCGACTTCAATTAAGAAGTAGTATATGATAGCGAGATTTTGTTGCATTTCTGGTAAACGGCTAAATATTTTACTATCGTAGGCTACCTGTCAACATGCACACTATTTGTCGAACCATTTTCTAACCACTTTTGAATTTATGCATGTCGGTTTTTGTGGTATAAGGTATGTAAAGCCATTAGCTGCTTTGTTTTATGTATACTTTCCGTAGGCCTTGCCTTCAGTTCAACAAAGCTCGTCAGTTATTTCTCTTCTGTGCCAACTGACGCTGATTGGTAATGCCATGGGAAGCCAAGAAAGTACTTATCCACTTGGTCTTTCCATCGCAGTAGCGGCCTCCCTCTTCCTCTGCTACAACCAGCAGGTTCCGACCGACATGACAGAGACTGTATTTTAATTCATTTCACTATGTCCATGTCATTTTAAAGCTCATAGAGGTGATCGTCTGCGGTACTCGCGGTCGCCAATGCGTAAAGACCCGTACATATATATTTATCTCGAATACTCCAAGAGGCGCCTTATCGGATATTGTCGGAAGTCTTATTCTAAAAGCATGTTTGCCTACCAGACACTGACCTTTCGATGGTTCAGAGCCACTTTATTTTAGCTGGTCGATAGCCGTCAATCTATTCTATCTTGAACGCAGTGCGAAAGACTACACAAACTCGATGAACTATGTTCATTTTTATGTACTAAGCGTTGTCAGACTAACTACCATAACTCAGGCGCCTCTTTTTGTATCGTATGGAGTTAAGAAGTTTTTTCATCGCAGAATATACTCGGAGGTTTGCCATTGCCTGACGAAGCGCGAGCGCTATTAGAAAAAAAGTAAGTGCGCCTGAGCCACACTGGAGAAGTGAAACTAAGGTTATATATCTATTTTGTCTGATAACCAATATTCATACATATGTATGTACATACATACATACATCCGCTTCTGCTTAAGGTAATATATTTTGTTTTTTTTTTCTCTCTAGATCCCTTCCTCTACCCCTATTCGTTCTAATTACATTTATGTTATCCTGTTTTCCTTTATTTTATTTTCTATCTTTATACTCTATCGATAACAAAGTCGATAGTAACATCCAACAAAACATCGATAACAAAACATCGACATGACAAAAATATCGATAACAAAATCGACAACAAATTCGATAAAAATGTCGATAGCAAAATCGATAATAATAATATTGATAGCATATCGATAAAAATGTCAATAACAAAATCGATGAAAATATCGATAAAAATATCGATAACAAATCGATAAAACAAAAACAAAAATCCTTAAAAAAATCGATAAACAATCGATAACAAAATCTGTAAATAATCGACAACAAAATCGATAAATAATCGATAACGAATTCGATACAAATTTCGATAGCAAACTCGACAATATTATTGGTAGCAAAATCGATTAAAAATTTGATAAAAATACGGTTACAAACATAAACAACGGAGTTACATGCAACTTTTTAAAAAGTCCTACCTGGTTTTGATATTCTTTTTACAATTTTTTTTGCTTCTTCTATAAGTTAAAAATTTGTTGGTTAGAGCCTTTGTGAATTAAGGTAAGGATATGTATGTCCAGTTTTTTGGGTACCGAAAAGAATGTATGTGCTGTTCTAAATTACCAAAAATGTACATATGTATATCCAGATTGTGAATGCTAAAATTTATTAATATACAAAAAAAAACAATATTTTTCCGATTTAAATAAAAAAATATGTTCAAAAATGTAAGTCTAGTCTTCCAATGGCCATAGATTTATCGTAGTTTTTAAATGCCCAGGTTTTTTGCTATAAAATAATTATGTCTTGTTTTTAGTCAGCAATAATTTATGTTCGGTTTTTATATTACAAGAAAATTACAAATGTAATACTATGTCCACTTTTTTAGTAACAAAAAGTGAATGTGCAGTATTGAAAGTACCAAATATATATATCCAGTTTTTATATTACACAGAAACTATGTCCGCCTTTTAATCCTCTAAAACTTATGTATGTCCAATTTCTAAACAAAAAATATAACTGCATGCCTTGTTAAGGTCCAGTTTTTTAATAACCAAAAATTTACGCTTAGGTTAACTAAAAAAAAATATGTCTAGTCTTAAAATGAGATACAATTTCGGTATAGGTTTTAAATTCCCAAAAAATTCTGATCATATTTTTGTTACCACAAAAAATATTATATTTTGTGTTTAAATTACCAAAAATATACATATGTCTAGATGAAGAAAAAAAATGTAAAAAAATTGCTATGTTACGGTCGTCGAACTCACTGATTCAATTATGAATAGGCTTTAAATCGCCAAATGTATGTATGTGTAGCTTTTAATGAACAAAATTTATGTCCACTTTTTAAAGAAAAAATTACATTTGTCTGATTTTTAAAGTACCCATAATTTATGTCCATTTTTCAATTCACCAAAAATTTGCATCCAGTTTTTAAATCACCAAAAAGTCGGTTGAAATACCAAAGGTTTTTATACAATTCTTAAATTATCAAAACTTTCTCTTCAGTTTTAACTTTCAAGCATTCATGTACGAGCACACTTCATTAATTTCAATATTTTCTCTAAACTTCCAGATTAAAGCTCTTGCAATTTTAACGAGAAGACGTGCAAATGCAAACAAAAGCATAAAATATGCAATTCATATAAATACTTATGTACATATCAGCATTTTATGTAGAACGAACTAGTAAATAGGTATCCTCATCTTTATATACTACAAGCGCATACACTTGAATCGAAATATTCGTATGTTTGTGTGCTAGTGTTTGTTTGCGTGCGCTAGTTCTTGGCTGCTGCCAGCTCGTGTCTGTGACATGTCCTTGAGCTAAAAATCGCGAAAGCGCGCCAACTTCTTTAACAACATTGTTCGGAGTTTGTCTGACACTACTGGCAACCCCCCTTGCCTGCGCCACCGTCGCCACCGACAAATGTCACATCACTTACCTCTTTCTACGCAAACACTTAACATTT
>NW_016177584.1:0-8414 GCF_001687245.7 Rhagoletis zephyria | reverse complement strand
CTGCATTGCGATGATGATTGAGATCGACATAGACGGCTGCTGCTTCGGGTATTACACCCAACAGGCAACAGTAGGGTTTGAGTCCTTTGATGTAGAGCGCCAGCAGTGAGATGACAACGCCGATAAGGAGGCTGTGAAGATAATGAGAGAAATTTTAGTGAATTTATGATTATGTATGTATGTGTGTATGTATAGGGTATACTCCGAATGCAGGAAGTACTGGGGAGCCATTGGGGGCACTAGACTGGTTTAAAAAAATACGACTTTTTTCAAAATCCCTTATGAAATATTTTCGGGGCAGGTAAAAACACGCCTGTCAAAAGAGCGCAGCCTTTTCTATTAAGATTTAGAGGTCGCTCATCGCGTGTTTCTATTTTTTATATACATACATAAATAGTACAAAATAAAAATTTTTGATTTTGAAATTTTTAACTGGCTTTCAGTCAACGTATCGGAATGAGCGATATATATTTTTTGAAGGGAATTGAAAGATATAAAAAAGTATTTCAAGATTTTTCCATAAATTAGAACTTATAGATAAAAAATTTTACGTTTTATTTCAATTTCAATGTCTAAATTCTATACTCAAAATTTTTAATTTTCTTAAAAAAAATGTTTTATATTCCACAAAACTGCATGCTCAAAATCTCTAATAAATTTAATGAAAAGGCTCAAAATTTGTAGGAAACTTTGTTGAATTAATTTTAAATATTGCACTTAGTATCAAGTTTCTCAAATCTCACGACATTTTTTAATATTGAACTCTCCGATACTCACCCATAGTCAATGTCAATCAACACCACCGACACAAACGTCGCAATCCATGTAAGAAGCTCCAATTTACCCTGTTTGGAGTAGTTTTTCAGCTCTTTTGCTTGCATAAACATCGGTTTTAAGGCAACAATAATCACGCCAGCCAGCACGCACTAAAACATACAATGAAACAAAAATTATTTTCCTACATATTTTACTAATAACTCACCCGCGGCAGTGTGCTAAAGAATGGACCCATCCACAGCAATGTCATTATAATCAATATCGCAGATACGAGTGACGCCAGCTGCGTCACACCACCTGTCTGTTCTTGTATCACAGAACGCGAGAGCGAACATGCCAATGGATAGCAGGAGAAACAACTTGATATACAATTGGCCATGCCCAAAGCGAAGAGCTCCTGATTGGCACGCACCTCATATGAATGTTTCTTCGCGAATGTCAATCCCATGGACATAACCACCGAGAAACTAACAATTGCAATCGCTATTGAATCCACCGCTACCATGGGTATTAAATCCAAGCGCGGCAGTTCGGGCATTGGTAAACCCTTTGGGATATCACCGACTAATGTCACACCATAATTGCCATGCACATCGAGTAGGCGTGACACCAAAGTGCCACCAATGACTGAAATTAGTTCGCCGGGGAAGGGCAAGCGACAACGCTTGCGTAGACAAGGTTTGAGGAACTCATTGCAGATCGTCATAAAGATTATAATGCATATGCAAATAGAAAGCGCTATAATATTCGTTTTTGGTATGGATTTGAAAAGATCGAAGACGGTGTAGACAATTTTGAAGGCACCCTTGTAGCGTTGTATGTGGACGCCGAGCACATCCTTCAGTTGACTGACAATGACATGCACAGCAGCGCCGGTGGTGAAGCCATTAACCAGCGGATCACTAAGCAGCGCAGCCAATGTGCCGAGGCGAAAGAAGCCCATGCCAAGCTGTGTGAAAGAGAGGGATAAATTGAAGTTAACTATAGTTGAAGTGAGATGATATGGGCAAATATTTATAAGCAGATTGTGTGTTAAAATGGAACTGATGGAAGCTATTAATTTACAATTTGAACCAATTTACAACCAATTTCGTGCCCGGAATCAGTTATGGCAATTTAACTTTTTGCACATTTGTGCCCGGGCTGTTTCGGGCACGCAGAAGAAGACATTACGATCCAAAAGTGGAACGTATTTGCTCTCTACTTCCCATTTTTGTAGCGTGAGGGCTGCTTTGGGCAGTGGGCTCATGTGGAACAAAACTATTTTCTTTACTTAAAGCAAATTTAAATTACTTTCCACTTGTGTTTCGTTGAACTACTTTACGCGCTTTTGATCGCTTTCAAAAGTACTAGTGTGAGTTATTTGCTAAAGCAACAGTTAATTTATAAACACATTCCACACTTTTATCTATTTATCTTAACCACTTAAGTCACCTCCTTATGTATCCTATTCACATATATAGAAATTATTTTGTGGAACGTAAGTTTCTGAGCGCCAAAAATATTTTAACTTGCAGCTTAAAAGCACAAATTCCCTCCTTCCTTTTCCATATACACACATACATACATATTTATGTATATAAAATAATAGTTCAACTTTTTAAGCAGATCTAATATTCTTAAGATTCTCAAAAGTTGCCTTAAATACATACCATCCACTATTCACTTACATGCAAAAGTCCTGTACAAAACGCCAGCGCTGTTGCCACCTCTATTGGTGTTATTATCTCCGCTACCTTTACAATTTCCGTCGCCTCCGCCGCTGTGCCATTTCGCACCATTGCTGGTGCCAATATCACATGGTCCTCCGTTGCGTATGTTTGCACCACTTTCAAAGTCATCATAGATATCACAGCAAAAGTTCCAATCGATATGTGTCTCGAGGTACCCAATATCATGTACACTAGTACCGGGAATATGGCTAACGCCAACCCGCAACCAGGTGTCACACCAGCAAGTATACCATAGGCCATGCCATGTGGTATATTCATAATGGCCACTGTGACGCCAGCTACAAGATCGCCCATCATGTCACGACGCAATGAGTAACGCGGCAGCCATTGCACGATAGGCACTATGCCAGCGAACAGCGAGAGAAAGGACCAATTCTCCCATGAACGGCGCATACCCGATGGGATACTTTTGTCGCGTGCGCCATAGCCGGTCTGTTTGATGACCACCTCGTGGGATAATACATCGCGATGAACATCATATTTTGGTTGTACTTTTGGCTTCTCCGTGAGGTAGGCCTGTGTGAGAGGTTTAGTTCTAAAGAAGATATCGATGAGGTGAGAGAGAGAGAGGAATAGAGTGAGTGGGTTTTGGTAAGGTGAATTTATTTTTTATTTTCTTTTTTTTTTTTTGCTCTATAACTTACTCATTATCACCATTCTGTTGTGCCATCATACCGTTTAATACGCTCGCATCCACAACCGCATCGGTGTATTGATGATGTTGCAGTCGTTGTTTATACTGATTGTGACGTAAGCTCGTGCGTGGTGTGATCGATGATAGTGGTGGCGTACGCAAACGCTTTGGACGTTTTGGCTTTGTGCCAGTTGACTTTGAAACTTTTACTACCGTTGGTAATTCGAGTGTTTCCACAGACACTGAACGCTTAACGTTATAGCTGCCAGAGCTCAATGACGTTACTGACGAAGTACCTGCTCCGTCGCCGATGCCACCATAAATGCTACCAGCTACAACTCTTTCCCTTTCAGATTGCAATGTATGTGGTCTGGTTGCGTTGCCGTGTGGATCGCGTCTGCGTTTGAAGCGTTCGAGTGCAAATTTGCGAACGTTTTTAAAATTAATCGGTTTCTAGTGGATGATAAGATGGAATAAGAAGAAACAATGAACATTAATTCAGATTAAGCTGGAGTTGTGCTTGTGTGTTGTCTTTGTGGGAGTAAGATTAAAGCGGTTTATTATGTACGTTTGTATGTATGCATACGAGTATACATTGTAGTATATATTAAAATAAGTATGTCGGCACATAGCAAACTAATCAGATGGTGTACGTACATATGTATGTACGTATGTGTTTACAGCTGATAATAATAAATGTCTAGAAGACGTGAGGCCAAATATTTTGATTAATTGGCAGGTGAAGGGATCGTAAAAATTTATGGTCACTTGCTATCTTTATAATGTACATACATATGTCTATACATTTAGTTCGACAGGGGATTAGTGTGACGAGGACAGAGATAAGATATTCAACTTTGTGGAGGCTGTTAAATGTAAGTATTTTTTTCCAAGTCCCCGAAACTGTTGAGGGAACTAAATAATAAAATCCTATAAAATGTGTTGTAGAGAAGGCAGTTAT
This sequence comes from Rhagoletis zephyria, assembly GCF_001687245.7. Taxonomy (NCBI): domain Eukaryota; kingdom Metazoa; phylum Arthropoda; class Insecta; order Diptera; family Tephritidae; genus Rhagoletis; species Rhagoletis zephyria. The sequence goes on along the minus strand of NW_016177584.1, from coordinate 4,309 downwards.
GACTTTTGGGCTATAGCTGAGATAAAAGCATAGTCTAATTAAAAAATAAAAAAAATATCAGGTATTATCTGTGGAACATAAAACTATAATTGTACTGCATACTACAAAACATATATGTACATATGGAGCTGCTCGAATGCAAGACGAAACTTCAAAATGATGATACAATCCTCACAGACTGTTTACATAAACTAAAAAAAGATTAAACCTTTGCTACTGTCCAAATACTAAAAAATACGTTACACATAATTTTTTTCTACAAATTAACCTACATACGAATATACATATCTTCTTTCGGTTATTGATCTAAGTGACTTTTCCCACAAATACTGGCCATTTTTTGCAAATTTGCAATGCAATCCACAAATGTTTCGCATAAAAAGCTTACCATAAAATGTAAGACATCTTTAAAACCAAATTCTACTCGAAAATTACCATTTACAAATATCTTCCACATACGCTATACACATTTTCTTCCCCATTTATAGCATCACACAAACAACTTTATTTTTAGCTACGTTGTCACTCTCCATAAAATATTTGTACTTTGTTCATCGGAATCATTTATTATTTTTTAAGACCTCCGCCAAAATATTTCGGAAAAATATTAAAATTTATGCGAGCTGGACCGATTTGAAAATATCTACATACTTCCAAAAAGCGAGGTTTTGTAAATAAAAATTTTTTTTTTTTAAAAAATACAGCGAACGTAAAGGTTATGATTTTTATAAAAAAATAATAATTTAACTGTTAAAATTGGATTTCTATTTTCCCGATCACATTTAACAGTTATTTTAAGATCTTTTTCGATCAAGAATAATCGTTTTTTCTGGATTTTTATTTTTAAAATAATTTTTTTAGCGTTATTTTCGATCAATTATAGCTGTTATTTTAAGATTTAATTTGTTGTATCATAAAAGGTCATAAAACGTAATCTCCATTAGAAATTATGACAAAAATCAATTTTATAAAATAACGATTTTTTTATCCCAAAACAACAAAAAAAAATCCAAATTTAACGATTATTCTTGATCATAATATAAAAAAATAACGATTTCACAATGATTTAAACAATGAGAAAATTTAAGATTTTAAACTTAAAAAGTCGGCATAAAACAATTATTTTTAAAATTAATTTTATTCAACAATTTTATTGAGTTTAGGTTTTTTTTATGATAAACAATAATAATTTACAAAGATAGAAGTTATGGCTGCTATTTCGGATATCACCTAACTTCTGCATCGAGTTCACTGAGATTTGAATTCGCAACTTCGGCGTTCAAAGCCAGTGGTCTTATCCACTGAGCTAAGTTTGCCAAGTAATATTTATAATTAAAAAAAAACTGCCTCAAGCGCAATAAAATTGTTTAATATAATTGTTATAAGGCAATAAATAACAAAAAAAAACAATTTTATTTTGGAGATGCTTTTAAATCGTCGTGTGTTGTAATATATAATAAATTTTACGGTTTCTGTGAAAAACCCGCACCCTTTTTGGTGAGCCACACTAATGTATTACAATCCACATATTTGTAATTCAGCGATAGGCGTTAAAATTAAAAATAAGGCAAAATTATTTGGTCCTAATTACTAGGAGTTACATTTTTATTGATTTTATAAAATGCATGCTGCGCCAGAACCGATATTATAAATAAAACAGTTGCAGGTCTCTACATTTTTATTTTTTTTGCTAAATTATGAAATGCAATAAAACTTACAAATTTCTAGAGTATTATTCTCGTTATTCTCGAGTTTTTGATATTTTTTTTTTTGATTATGACATTATTGCAGTAAGAAAGATACGATGTATTCACGACATTAGAAATACGATCCACACTTTTTTAAGAACAAACCTTATCTAATACTATTATATGTACTGGAATTTAAATTGAGAACACTTTTACTTACTATATATGTATGTATGTATGTGCAAATGAGATAAGTACCAAATTAAGTCGAATAACGAGTCCTCGTTAGTTCATGGAGAGTTGCCAAATCAGTTGTATTCCACTAGAATCTTATTTTACAATTCACAACTACCTACAACCGCAATAAATTCGAATTACAAGAACGTGCTGCCATTAATAAATAACTATAATTTGTGTTCTAAAAAGACCGTTTATTCACCTATTGTAAATATTTTATTCCTTTTAAATATTTATTGCATATCAAAATTATTTTAATACTTTCAACAGTAAAAAAAAAATCGTTCTATGTAGTTAGTTACAAATATTAAGTATCACACTTATTGCCAACTTTTCTTATGTACGCACCAACTTGAGAAATTATCGACTGCTTGTTGAAGATACCTTAGCATGGCCTTTTAAAGCTGTACAAAGCAAACCAGCGACTCCTCCTACTACGCAAAAATGCTTTGCTTTCGATTTTTTGTTAACTTTACCAATCAACTAGAATATATTTTAAACTTTCATAACAACATCTGCATTGTTACTATATACATATGTATGTATGTATGTGCATATGTGTGTGTGTGTGTGCGCCTATTTCGCCGTTATCACTGCTAAAAAATCTTCAAACGGGCACATAAAGCATACGCCGTGTTGTACTTTGCCGCACCAACGCCGCTAACGAATCATGGGTCAGCACCGAAGTAGCCGACGATATTGAATGTGAAATTGGTGAGACAACACCACGGTTTTAAGTGAAAAATTTATTAAAAAACTCGAAGCTTATCAACAGAATGAGTTTAAGTGAGTTTAAAGCGAGCAAAATGCAACCGATAAAAGCAGTGTTGCCATTTTGTTGCTTTTGGAGTTAGATTTAGCTCTTTATTTTTCTATTTAGCTCCGAAAATTGTGTTTTAGCTCCTAGCTCTATTTTTAGCTCTTTTCAATTTTATCTAGCACTTTTTTAGCTCCGGAAGGTTTTAGTTGTATTTGGTAAATATAAGCCAAAACTAAAGCGTTGATAATATGGAAAATTTCGAAAAATCCACCATAAACTTTTGGATCTAGGTTAAAGAATTCAAAAATTAATAAGAAGAAAATCCTTTTTCTGATAGCACGGATTTGTTTTCACCTTACGAATTTTACCTTTAAGGAGAGCTGGAAGTAAAACTTTCCAGAAAAATTTTGCGATAAAATTATTAAATACAAATATCTGAAATTACAGACTTTAACAGTTTGTAAATTATTTTAGTACACTGTTATAAGTGTCATAGCATCGAATTCGAAATATATGCACCTTATTTTTTCAGCACTTAAACTTATAAAATTCGTTGTTTTTATTCGAATTGCCGAAAATGTAAAAACAACCTTACGTCAATAAATGCTCAGGCTTTAAAAAAAATATGTAGCCTTCATTTTAGCTACTATTAGTATTATTTAGCTCCTTTTAGTTCTTTTTTCGGCCGTTTTAGCTCCAAACGAAATTTTTCTCTGGCAACGCTGAATAAAAGTCGGAAAAATTGAGCGGCGTACTGCATATATACATATGTACTCGTATATTGAGTAAGCACTAGAATTGAGTAAGAACTAAAATACGTATTACTCAGTTGATTGGTGCTTAACTCGCTGCTGATAACTTGTTGTTTTATTTTTTTTTTTTCAAATTTTCAAGTGTTTTTTTTAGATGAAGTTGCATTTCTTTTATTATTTTTGTCGCTTTTGCTATTTCGACATTATCGGTTAGATTTAGTTATGTAGATATGGATAGTAGAAGTGAAATGTGCTTGCATATGAAGAAATTCGATGATTTTTTTTTTAGCTTTACAGAGGTTTGAAGCAATTTCCTCTATTTTTGGGACTAGTACTAAAAAAAAATTTTTTTAGCAATTTTATTAGCTGATTCTACAAGTACGATAGCCTTTTTGTATGTTCTTCGCAACAAGTCATGTATGTGCAAATTCAATTTGTGTAATAATTTTCATACCCACAGCTCAGGATTGTCCAAAGTTTTCTCCATGCTTAAAAACAATTGCTGGCTTTTGTATAGAAAATGTTGTGATTTGTTGAATTATCCATATATTTAATCGATATTGCTGATACGAATACATAATATTTATATGAATATTTTGGTTATTGTGTACATATTAAATACTTAAGGATAAGTGAAAATGAATTCAATTCACTCAAAAGCTTCAAAAAGTGATTTGATTGATTTCTTATACCTGGCATATCCAATATAGACCAGGTGACATACGGTGACCATACTTTGTAGGTAAAAATAAAGTGTGCATTNTTAGCTTTACAGAGGTTTGAAGCAATTTCCTCTATTTTTGGGACTAGTACTAAAAAAAAATTTTTTTAGCAATTTTATTAGCTGATTCTACAAGTACGATAGCCTTTTT
>NW_016177583.1:0-8414 GCF_001687245.7 Rhagoletis zephyria | reverse complement strand
TTCTTCACTGCACGCCAACGTCACCACTAGTCGGTTGACCTTTTGCCGCTCCATGAGCTAAGCTGTGTATGTATTTTTTTTTTCAATAAAACTAAAACTTGACTTTTTAAACTCATTTTGCAGCTACATACATACATACATATATTCATAGCACACCGTTTGCCATTTGGCAGGTAGCGCGCAAATAGAATAAAAATGTAGGTACACACACACACACACACATGCATACATACTCGCACGTATAGTACTCGCACTTCTATTTATTATAGCTGGTATATTTTTTAATTCTCTTACGGCTCATGGTAACTTTAAATCGCGTAGCGATTCGAAATGAAATAGAATAGATTGCAATTGCAATTGGAAACTTTTAGTGTCGCGTAAGCATTGGCAATAAAGTTTCGCAGTTGCTTCCCTAGCAAATAAAAACGAGAGCTTTCTAGAAACATACATATGCACAATAGCGCCGCTGTTCTCAAAGGCATGAAGTTTTGGTATTTTTTTCCAAAGTGTTTATCGAATTTATTGCTTACCAAATAGCGACTTGCTTTCGATAAATTTACCTTGGACAAATTTTGCCACCTCTTCGTATGGAGGATCAAATGTTTTTTCATAAAATTTCGCTTTGAATATTTACTTTGATTTCAAAGCAAATCAAAAGGTAGCCAACGACCCCCGTCTTGTAATTTGAATTTTGAAGCCAAAACATTTGAAACCTATCATTAAAGTTTGCTTAGAATCTCGTATATACGTATTTGGCTGAAAATATGTTTACAGAGGGCGCCACGACCGATAAAATCACAGGGGATCCAAAAGGTGTTTACAAAGAATGCAGGGACCTTTGAAGCAAACTGCTAAATAAAATCAAGTGATTGTTGAAATACCGAATAGGTATTTTTATTCTTTATCAAACTGACCGAATAAATCTCTTATGATCTAAAAAACTACATCTGAAAATAACGGTTATGATAATATCATCGTAAAAATAAAAATCAAAAATTACTATTAAAAATTTATTTAAAAAATTAAAGATCCAACAATATTTATTATTCTTGATCTAAAAAATAAAAATCATAAAATAACGGTTAAATTTCATCGACAAAATAGAAATCCGATTTTAGCGGTTAAGTTATGAGTACCAGGTTGACCGACATTTGCTCGGAGTGCATATACTTTTGAAAGTTTTCAGGATATGGTATAGCTTTAAAAAATATTTTGGAAGTAAAAAAAAAATGGATTTCGATATCTATTAGGTAAATTTCTTACTCTAAAATTTAGGTGGCAACCCTATTCCGAAATACGTTGGAATGAATAGTACATATCTTGAGCGTATATCGATGGCTGAGTGGAAGATCGACCTATCTCGGCAATCTATCTCAAAAAACTTTTCAAGAACGCCCTATTTCAGATTTTAATTGAAAAACACCCTATCTCAAAATTCGGTTCAAAAACGCCCTATCTCACTTCAAAATGTATTGAAAATATGCTGATATATTGTATTACATAGAAGCGTGACAACCCTGATGGAAAATATTTTCTGACCAAAGTTCTCAACAATACCTTTTATTTGATATCCATATTGCAGTGTTTTAGATAAACTGTGTAGAATCGAAAATATGTGGCAACCTTACACTATTATCCTAAGGGATAACATTTTGTATATAGGGAAATTATTGTTTAAGAACCTCGTCTTGGTACCCATGAATAGTAATATTTTACCTTTTTTTCTAAACAAAAGATTAAATAAATTTGCGATTCAAAATAGGTGGCAACCCTAATAGAAATATTTGTGCATGGGGGGTGTTTTAATATGGCGCACATGTATGTATAAAATGATGTCTATGTATTAAAACACTTCCCGTGGGTCCGCCAAGAACTGACACGTAGTTTAACCCCCAAATCCCCCCACCGGATCCTCCACTGACTAAGAGCGTAGGCATAGCACAGAAGAACTCTAAGTGTAATTCTAAGCAAATTTGCTCAAGAAACCATGGGTCTAAAATCAATTTGGGGTTTGCCAAATTGCGAAAATAGGTTTCTTAGTAGTTTGCTGTAATGTCGTAAATAAGTGGTTAAATTTTGCATTAAACATGCTATACGATTTTTTTTTTTTGGTATGACGAATCTATTTCCGCACTTATCTGTTTCTTAAAACTTTCGCCAGAGGGCGCAACAGTGAAAATTTTCAGATTTTCTTCGAAACCCATTTTTCTCTTCGTTCAGTCAGAGTTCTCAGATCAGTCAGATTTTTCCCTAGTTGCATTGCAGTTAGCCTGGAGTTCTCTGTAAAAATTCATCGGAAGAAGGTCTAAGAAAAGTAGAATAGAGTTTCAAGAGCTTTTACGGGGATGGGGCAAGAACGATAGATATCTCTCTACATCGTGGGGATGGAATTTAAAACAGCCGACAGGAGTTTAGCACTGCTGCTATCCCTTTTTTGATTTTTCTCTTAGACGTGGTTTTGTCAAGAGGCGTCTACCATAATGTGACATCCAGGAAAATAATGGACCATACGACAACTTCAGTACCGAGAGACAATACAGGCATTCTCGATTGAGGATCTTATGTTTGTGTGAGTTCATTAAGTGTAGGTATCCAGCTACATACAAATATATGTCCAAGTCTCATTTTGAATCGCGGCCTTCTGGTTCTAACTCTATTATCATAAAGTCAAATGATTTTTTTTGTCCTCGAAGCTATTTAACATTTCCTTGCTATTTTACTTTTTTTCAACTACAAAAAGTTCCCATCTTCAGAATTTGGCTTAAAACAAAGCCAGCAACAATAGCATGCTCACCGTTACATCATCGTTACAGTTGGAAATCAAGGTAATGGCTGTGATGCAACAGCCCCAGTTAACCAAAAGAAGAGCGAACATCAGACATTCTACAACCAACTTTGCCATAAACTCCGAAAAATCCAATTAAAGAATTTAGTGAATAACCAAAAAATTGCACACCGTTGTATATCAACAAACTCAACTACGCATGAGCCGCATATCAGTATGGCCATAACTCGATATTAGCCTACCTTGAAGTGGTGCGCTCGAACTGGCAGCGGTCAACAACACATCAATGCATCGTATCGTTGGTCGGCGATCTTGTTTGGTCAATCATGAAATTGCCTAAATATGGGCGCAAAAGAATCACTAAATTTCCAATGGCATAATGAAGATGATACACAAACGGCAATAGCCAGATAAGATGTAGCACAAAAAGGTGCCACAAAAATGGTAACAAAGACCAACAACCAACCATTGCCAATACAATCGAACAGACTGCCTGCCGTTTGGGTTGGTGGCATGTGAACGATGCGCCATTTTAATATTGCCACATTACGTATTAAGCCATATTTAAGCGGTGTGAAGCCACAGGGCGAAAGGGGGAGCAGAAATTCGTAAAAAAAAAAAAAAACAATTAAGAAAGGCCAGAACCAAACATGCTAGTGCGGCACGACCAGCACCTCGAAGCTATTCGCCATTTATTGCAACATGCCACTGAGGCTGCAACTGCCGCGGCAACACCAACAGCAACACCAACAGCAACAGCGATAACAACCAGCAACATTCCAGTCAAAGCGAACAAACCGCGAAACGATGCGCACCAATGTCGGAGTGTTCCGAAAAAAACACACTAAAGCGAAAAAAAGAGTACATACATATAAAACGAAAAAGAAACTAAAAACATGCTGCAACGGCCAACCGCAGCATAACCAACGAAAATCAGCTGTGGAGCCGGGCGGCAAGCATATATCGCTACCTTAATATAGAAAGGCCCTATCTGACATCGTCGCTGATATACAAAAAGCCGTAACTAACTAAAAATCGAAAATTTACGTTTTAATTGATTATGATGCATTTGATCGCATTATGTGGCCCCAAATAGTTTTACGCAATAAAAGATTTTAGTTAGTTACGGCTTTGTGCATTTCAGCGACGATGTGAGATAGGGCCTTTCTATATTAAGGCAACGATATGTAGAAGGCTATAAGAAATATCTACAATTACTAGTGGCAAGCCAACAATATGAGCGCACTAACGAAAAATACCAACTTCTGGCTGAACAAGAACAATGTGGAGCGGTGCACAGTGGATCGATCAGTAGTGCTCTAAGCGTGCTGACGCTGTACAAATAATATGAACAATTGATGACACTTTTGTTGCTTTTTTCAGAAGCCACCATTAGAATGGAAATAAAAAAAAAAATTATGACAACACGAAGTTTGTACAAAAAACTTTTTGCAAAGGCTATTTTGGTGTAATAATTTTTACATTATTTATTTTAATTTTGGTCTAAGGCAGCAACCACTGTGCATTGCTACCATATGTACATACGTCTACATGCATGTGTATTTGGGAATGCTGTGAACTGCGCTTTTGAAAAAAAAATTAAAAATGAAATCTGGGCTGCCCATTAAAAAATTTAAATCCTTTAAAAGTTCCAAAAAAATAATGTAAGGTGAATTAAAAAATGTTCTTCATTCAGCACTATTTTTGTGGCATACGGTAGGATTGCCAGAACGAAAATTTTCTATTATAACAATATAATGTTTAATTACTTGGTATGTAATTTGCATTTGGTAGAAGAAAAAATTTAAAAAAATCGGCTTCAAAACCCGGTTTTTGTAAATAAAAATAACCGGTAATATGTACAAAAATATATTAATTTCTTATTTTTGAGTAGAGTTTTAACTGATAGAGGAGAAAAAAAATTAAAAAATTAATTTTCAAAAAACCGAAATTAAATCTATGAAATTTCGGTCAGTCTTTTTAAATTCTGTTGAGAAAATTTAATTTTGCGAAAACGACCGAAATTTCCAAACACCGTCCGCTCCATTGTTTTTTCCCCCGAAAACCTTTTCCAATTAATAACCCTTGTCATCTTGCTTGATTTTCAACACTGTGCGAAAATTTTTCGAAGTTACAGGAGTATATCGACAGCTGAGTGGAGGATTGATTTATCCCGGCAGCCGGCTCGAAAATGCCCTATCCCAGAAAACGGCTCAAGAACGCCTTAATTCAGAATTTGATTGAAAAGCGCTCTAACTTAGAATTTAGTTGAAGAATGGCCTATCTCAGAATTTGGTTCAAAAACGCCCTATCTCAGCTGAAAATATACTAAAAATACATTCATATAGGGTGTTTTGAACCGAATTTCGAAATATGACATTCCTCAATCAAATTCTGGGTAAGGGCGTTCTTGAAAAATTTTCAGATATAAGGCCTTTTGGAACCGGCTGACGAGATAGGTCGGCCTTCCAACAGTAATTAGTTCCTTACAAAAATGTTTATATAATTATAAAACTTATAGTATATATTTATTTGAGATAACATGTGCAAAAAAAGTTTCACCGATTTGCTGTAAATAATGAAAAAGGTACACATTTCTTAGACGCCCAGCCTCTGTCTGACCCACTGTGCGGTGGTGATGCAGTGGAATGCCCGAGGCACTGTGATGACAACGACGCAGACACCAACGCCAATACCAACTAAGAAACCCCGCTGCCAACCGTCGAATGGTGTGCTGCCGCTATAGCTATCGGCTTGTGTGACTAGCCAACAAAAGACAATGCAACTTGATTTCCTTTCGACGTTTCGGGTGCAGCAGCAATGGAACAACAGAGGCACACAACAACTGACTAAAGAGCTCTGTAGCGCAGCAACACTGGACAGCAATGAGCGAGCGTAACCACAGCACAATAGCACCAGAGCATCAGCATCCGCATCCGCCAACAACAGACAAACAACGTATGTAAGTAAGTACATATTTAAATAAATAAATAAAGAAAAAATGTTCATAACAAATAAAAGGACCCCGATTGCCGATCACTGCCGTCCTCTGTGTATCATTGACCGCCTGGGGCGCTGCATCGACACATCGAAGGCGTCTGCATGGTTGTGTTAGTGTCTAGGTATGCTGCACATTAGGGCGGCGTCTCACGCCCAATACCTAGAAGAAAGGGTAACACTTTTCCAAAGGGAATCATAAAATTTGGTTTATTTTATGACACCCATTAAAATAAATTAAGCTGAATTCGGGGTCACTCGTAACCAAAAATATTTTAATGACAGTCATGCAGTAAGTACTCAGAATTTTATGATTCACTTGGGTAAACAGCGACTTTTCTGTTGAAGCATCCTAATGTACATATGTATCTACTTATGTATGTATATAAATATTTGTACAGGTTATGTGAATGGAGTTGCCGATGCTTGTAAACGTATGTATGTAGAAGTATCAAGTGTTCATTTCATGCGCGCATGGCATGTGAAATTCGAGCATTGTCTGTGCCATAGCGATTGTGGGCGGATCGTGATCGTAATTTGAATACGCTATTTGTTTTAATTGAAGATCTTTATTGCCTCCCATTACTTTAATAATCTGCATAGTTTCCCCTTAAAGCCAAAAAGTGCAAATATAATTGGTTCTACCTCTGCGGCTGCAATAAACTGATGATTTGGAAATGCAAAAATGCAAAATTACTGTTGAAGAGGAATTTTACTTTGGGAATTTTGGGTAGAAGCCATTCAAAAGTATTAAAACTAAATTCCATTAAATGTTTAGACACGTTTTTTGAGGCCAATGAAAATCTAGGATTTCGGGTAACTAAAGCTGCCTTTACACTGGTCGATTTCTGTCGACTGGAAAATCGGCTGAGAAGTCGACCAGCCAACACACCTACATTTTACGGTTGAATTGCCATTTGCACTGGTCGATTTTGGTTGGACGACAAAAATCGTCTAGATAATCGACCCGTCTAAAGCCAGCTTAACATTATAATATGCAGGAACCAGGGGCGGATCCAGCTGGATCCTCCACTGGCAGGAACCATTGACGTCGGAAGGGTTCGTAAGGACTGGAATGGCCGAAACCAGATCCATTTTCCAAACACTCGGACACAGTTACCCATTATACTATAGGGTTAGGGCAAGAATTAAACCGGATAGAGAGCAACAGGTCCGCTTAAAATATTACCCGACTTTTTGATCAATCATAGTAGTTTGTCAAGGGAAATAGGATGCTGATGCGGAGAGAGGCAATTTAGAATATAACGGCTTTGCGGGAGACTCTGTTAAGGAAGTATATTCTGCACGTTAATTATGTGCAGGATTTTCGATCTTGGCTAGTCAGCCAAGGGTTTTCTTCTGACCGGACATGGGTCATTCAACACCTTTTTATATAAATGGAGTCTTAATGATTCTCAGAATTGTGCTTGTGGCGCGCCAAGCGAAGATGCAACTCACGTTGTTCGTGAATGCCCGATGTGCGCAGACGGGAGGGATCTAACTGGGTTATAGATTAGACGGACAGTATTGTATGTTGAAAGTCTGAGGAAAATTTGGACGAGAGATTTGATCCGCTGTGGTTTCAGCAGCATTGTACCTAAATCTAAAGTTTTCCAAATACCTGTCATTCGTCCAACGAATCTCGCCGTTGTTTCTTTTTCAATTCGTTAAGTAATTTAAGCTACTAACGAACTGGTTTTTAAGAATCTTTTTTGGGATCAGCGATTCTGGAGGTTACTCTTGAGATCCCGGATCGCGCGCTTTCCATTGTCCTAAGGACAGTACTTTGGACGTCTTCTGGTACAAACTCAAGCTACATGGGCAATGGGAAATAAACTTCTCCAACAAAAAATTACCTGCTTTGTTTTTTTTTTTTATAGAGCACGGGCGAGTCAAATATACAATCTAGGTACAGCCTTCTTCAAAGAAGTCTGAATACATTCGCCAAAATATGAGGTATTTTTAGGAGCATAAAAACGACTTTATTGTGGAAATNCCGAAAGTTTAGCAGCTCATAATTTAGTTTATTTCACTAAAATTCAACATCTACTTGACTTTTAGCACTAGAAATATATGCAAATTATCAAATAACACCAAAAGATAGTCACGGTCCATCGCAGGACTGCCGGTTTGCGCTGTGTCACGACTCAAAGCAACGGTCACTGCTAGCTGGCTGTGTAGTTTCAGATGTTGATTACAATTCATGAGCAGTAAAGGAGAACATGGAGAGAATGGTCATGCTCTTAGTCGTAGTACCTACGTACATACATATGGTATGTACATATGTGTGTATATAAACTTGGGGACTGATGACACAACTACCGACGCCCTTAGCCGCCGTTGTCGCACGCCATTTCGGGCGTTTAAAGCTTTCAGCGCCGCTGTTGTGCCAATAAACAAACAACGCAACGACCACATGAAAAGCAGAAAAATGAGCAAAAGAATAGAACAATAAATATAAAAATAAACAATTTTTACAATCCAGTAGAATAACAAACAGAAATTTAGTAAATCGCACGCTATAATCAACGCAATGGACACGGCAAGCAAGCAAAAAAAACAAACCAGCTAAATGAAACAGAGTGGCAGACGGACGCGTCGCATGGCGGCCTCTGCTGGTTTCGAGCGACCC
>NW_016177582.1:0-8416 GCF_001687245.7 Rhagoletis zephyria | reverse complement strand
CCCTTGTGCACAAGTGCGCTCGGGTATAAAAAATCTCATACTTTTTGAGATCTTTCAAAATAAGCTCCAGGGTTCAGCAATTTATCACCTGCTTTATTTTTGTTTAATTGAATGGAACCCAAACAAGAGGAAACAATTTTTGTGTATTTATGCAGGGTGGGCTAAATGAGTCCAACTAATGCGAAACACAAATAATTATTTTATTTTTTAATATATTTGTAATGTCTTTTGTAGGTTGAAATTATATTTATATATTTATAAATAGATTATAGATTTTTTCTTTTCTTGTCAGCGATGAACTGTAATACACAGCGAAATGATCGCCAATATTTCAGTTCAAGATCTGCTCCCACAGCCTCCATGATTAAAACTTTGGTCGAGCGTTTTGAGGAACGGGGTTCAGAAGCCGAACGTTCTGGAAGAGGTAGCCAATCAAAATATCCGCACTGATCACAACGTAACAGCTGTACGACAGAGCGTTGTAAATGATCACTTTGTCTCAACTGGCCCGGTTGCGGCCATTTGGGCATTTCCAGAACAACATTGTGGATTATTAAAAGTGCACCCATACAATTCGTACAATCGCTACTACCGCAAGACCACCAACAATGCGAAATTTTCGGCAAACATTTGATTTCGAAAAATTAAGATTTGTCTTCTGATGATATTTATAAGAGAAAGTGTATGTTAATAAACCAGAGACTATTATATAGCTCAAGCAGAATATTCGAGACGAAATACGCAGCCTGCAACTAAAAACATAACGTTGTTTAACGGAAAATGAGCTAAAAAAGCCGATGTTTGTATCGAGCAAAGTGGTGGAAAATTTTTCTGATGCAATTTTTCTGATGCAATTTTTCATATACATACATATAAGTAATTTTTCTTAATTTCTTTAACATCTGTTTAACGCATAAAAAGAAATTAATAATAACAAATGATTTTTTCAAGAGTTATAGGTGTTTAACATTGGTAGGTCTCATTTGTTTCACCCTGTATATTACGGCCTAACTATCAAAGAGTATTGCTTGTTTTTCTCTTAACACAGATCTGCATATCCAGCTAATCCTTCTTTGTGAAAGACGTTTGTGATGTTTTCCAGCAGAGCTACACCAAGTTCCGCGGAAGAGTCACTCATCTTTAACTTTGAGTCCACAATTATTCTGTGTAGAGACTATAAACCTATCAGCTTAAGTTACGTTTTTTAAACCTTTATGGACTGACACTCAAACATATTGTGATACACATTTGAATTATGTAATTCCCTTAATTTAAATTGTAGTTACATTGAAATTAACTTTGCCAGCAGTAGGCAACCCTACTCAAAATAGTTGCAAACCACTAGCTTCTTCGCTTGACACCCACAGGCGATATATCGATATTTCATATTTTTAATTGCCTTAATTTAAGTTAACTAAATTTGACTTTTTAAAAGAGGCGCTAAATCCTCTAAATTAAGATTTGAAGTAAGTAAATATTTTGTCTCGAATCGTGATACTTGTTTCATTCAGCTGATAAGTTAAATTCGATTTTTTAATACGTGGCAAGCCTTTCTAATATAGTTAGGAAGTAAAACTTTTCTAAACCCATGCCAATTGATATCCACATTTGAATAATTTATTTGACTAATTAAATATTATGGGTATAGCTTTTTCCACACGTGGCAACCCTATTTCGTATTCTATGTCTGACGCTCACATTTTAAAATTTCATATCAATTATGTATACTGCAATTAAATTCGAATTTTCAAAGAGGTGGGGAATCTCATACATATTAATAAGAAAGAAATCATTTTCAAAATTTAAAATTTAGATTTACATTATTTCACCGGTGGCAATACTTTTCGAAAAAATAAAGCATTGCACATCTACATACATGACAAGTCCTTTAATTTGATAGCTCATTTTTTTTTAATTGAACAAACGGTACAGATCTGATGGTATGACAAAAAAGCTTTCAGGTATAATACACAAAACTAAACAACATTTGAGCAAGGCTGCCATACCGAAGCGTAATTCGTATTCTACGTCAAAAGGATTAAGTGTAAGAAAACATGAAGTTATTAGAAGGAGTTTAAAAATTTTATAGTACTTATATAACTTTTTTTTTACCTACATTGAATGATCACTGGTTCATTTCCAAATGCAGGCCACTCATGCGCCATGGAGTACAAATGATGGAAAATTCTTCTACAACAGTACCGGTTTAATAATTTAAAACAAGCAATATGTAAGTCACCTTGCGTTCTTGGCTCAGCACTATTTATTAGTAGGTAGTCAGCGCGCTATGAATCATGTCACTTTCAATCAATGTCAACGCAAGTAAATCCTTTCATATCAATGCGTCAAAGTATCAATACAAAAGTATTTGATTTCATGCACAACATGATACTAAACTTTGCTCTTGTTTTATTTTTTACGAATAGCATTGTAAAATATAACCAACCAACAATAAAAAAAGGTCACACATTTAACAATAAGACGTAACAGCCAATAGGCGAGACATGTCAGGGCCACTACTTACATAAAAACAAATGCGTCCATATGCAATCGCGCGTTCGTACACACACACACACACACACACACACACATGTAAAAGGGGAAAAAACAATAGAGCATGTGTACCAATGCTCAACACAATTTGTATGCAAAAATGAAAAAGCAAATAAATATCTGCTGTGAACAAAATTGAATTGAATAGAACTAAGAGTATAAGTGGAATAGAAAAAAGTCAGCATGTTTGCATGCATTCAAGACAGAACACACATATCATGCTAGGCAACAGGAAAAACCAACAACAAGCTGCTGCTAGCAAAAAGTATGACAGCAGTGGTATTGAAGTTGAAAAAAAATAAATAAAAAAATTAAAAAAGCCACGCATACATCTACAACACACATGCATACATACATGCACATAAAGCTGGCAAACAAAGGAGGCGCAAGCCCTTCGCAATAGCCAAACAAGTTAACGAGTTGTCGCACTGTGCGTGATGCTTTCAGGCCTAGATACGAGTCAGTCAAAGTTAGCAAAGTCAGCAAAAAAAAAAAATGCAAAACGAAAAAAAATCTAGATGAGAAATAGTACAAAGGCAACATTCCACTGAATAATTGAATGCACTCAGCTTAAAAGTTTTTACTACTAAGTCCAATAAAATAGAACTTTTTCTTCTAGAATCTGTTTTCTATATATAGTAAATGCACAGGTATCTACTAAAAATATCAATAAAAACGGAAAGATTGTGAAATACTTAAAAATTTGCTGCAATAATACCGTGCGACAATCAATTTTACACACAATAAAATGTATATATTCTCAAAGCTAGGGGTATGAAACAGTAAAACTACGTTTTTGACGTAGAACACGTCTTACGTTTCGATATGGAGGCTATGCTGAAATGTTGTAGTTGTAATTTTTAGAGCTTAACGAACACGCTTATTGCACGAGAACTAATGAAACGATTTCAAAGGAAGGCATTGCGTTTCAAAGATAAAACTACAAACCTATCGAGAGATTAATTTTTGTAGGTAACCAATTCGGTTTCGGTCGTAAAATGAACGGTAAATATTGGCTTATTTTGGGGTAAATGTTGAGCTTTTAAAGTGCTCCAGCAGCTTATAATTTGCAGATGTAACTTTCGTTTTCGATAACAAAATCGATTACAAAATCTACCAAAAAGTCGATAGCAAAGCCGATACCAAAATCGATTTCAAAGTCGATAACAAAAGTGATAGAAGTATCGATAACACAAGCGATAACAATATAGATAGCAAAATCGATAAAAATATCGATGAAAAAACCGATAAAAATATTGAGAAAAAATCGATTAGAGTATCGAAAACAAAATCGGTAAATATATCAATAACAAAATCGATAATAATATCGATAACCAAATCGATAACAAAATCGATAAATATATCGATCATTATATCGATAAGTTCCGAAAATATCGATAGCAAAATCAGTAGCAATATCGATAACAAAATCAATAAAAATAGCGATAATAATATCGATAGCAAAATCGTTAACTCAATCGATAAAAACATTGATAAAAAATATCGATGGCATCGATTAAAATATTGATGATAAAGCCGATAAAAAACTATCGATAACAAAAGCCATAAAAGACTGATGACAAAATCGATATCGACAACAAAATCGATAAACATATCGGTAACAAAATCGATAGCAATATCGACATCAAAATCGATAAAAATATCGACAGCGAAATCGATAACAAAACTGATGAAAATATCGATAACAAAATCGATAGATATATTGATAACTAAATCTATAAGTAATCGATAACAAATTCAATAGAAAAGTCGATAACAATATCAATTACAAAAACGATAACAAAATCAATAAAAATATCGATAGAAAAAACAATAAAAATATCGATTATTATATCTAGTTCCGAAAGTAACGATAGCAAAATCAATAACTATTTCGATAAAAATTTCGATAACAAAATCGATAAAAAACATGGATCACGTAACCGACAAAATATCGATTATTATATCGATAAGTCCCGAGAATACCGAAAATCTCTAAAATCCCGAATAGTTGAGTCTCTGAGCCTCTGTCTATATCCTTTTCTCTACAACTACCTTTATTTTAATATTTCTTCCTCTATTTTCATCTATACTTTATTCGGTATCCTCATCCTTATCTTTTTCTTTATATTTATTTTTGTTTTTATTTCCATGTTTATCATATTCTTCATATACATATTCATCTTCACCTTTGCCCCTATATAAATATTTGCACCGGCGTGTACTATGCATACTCTTATGTATGTATGTACATAAGTTTCTTTGGAGTAAAAATGAACAGGGAACTCTCCGCATAAGAAATCTGTCTCTGTAATTAAAAAAAAAATANATTCACTACAGCTGTCGCCCTATGCACTATGCTTTTTTATAGGAACTTTTCAAAGCTTTGCTTTGGTGTCGGACACACAACATTGAAAGTTTCTGGATCCACAACATTGAAAGTTTCTGGACGCACAACATTGCAAGTTGATAAAAGCGTTGTAAAATACAGTTAACCATCAGTGAACTATTACCACAGCTGTTTCATTGATCACATTAAATGCATTTGGCCAACAATTGGTAGCCACAGCAGTGCAGCGTTTAATAATTAAAAGGTGCATAACGGCCAGCTGCATTACAGTAATGATTTCTAGCACATATTGTTCTCCGCTTTGACGGCCTCAAACGACAAAGGAAATTACATTGTGTCGAAATAATCATTGTTCACGCACACGCTCACGCTAATACTTATGTATGTATATTTACCAATTGTGAAGCGTTGGCTTCGTGCGTTTATACACTGGTTTACGCAGCCCTAATTGCTATGCACATCTTCTAATGGTATATGTTCCAGATATACTACTACCGCTAGCTAAGCAATTTCAGCTCATTCATGCCAATGTGTGCATAATCACTATTAAGCTTAAATACTGCGTAGATTTGATTACTGGGCCACAGCGAATTAAAGTTTACAGTAAATACCGCCTTCAGTTTAAAAGGATATTACTAATTAATTTAATTTTGATTTTCTTCCCTTCTAGTTATCACGAAACTTCGATCTCCATTACAATAGTCTACCACTCGGAATGCTGTGTGGCTAATTTTCGGACTTGTCGGTGTGTGTCTTCTGATAGCAGGTCTCGCGTCGCTCTAGCAACCGCAATTGCCGAGTGAGCAAAACATAGGCGTGAGTTCGAGTCTCGGGCAGTGGATTTTTTTTTTTTGATTTTTTTTCTTTTTAGTTAAATTGTTAAATTTTAATATTTTAAAAAAGAAATACATATTTTTTTATAGATATTATTTATAGATATTATATGTATTTTTTTTGTCTTTTTTAATAAAATTTATTTTCTCTCTCAATTTAATTATCTTTTAATGTTAAAATGTTTAGTTTACAAAGAAGAATATTTTTTATTAAATTTAATTTTTAAGAACTTATTTTTTAATTTTTTAAGTTATTATTTTTTTCCGCTTAAGTTTAATTTTCTTTTTATTTTTAGATTTTATTGTTTAAAAAAGAAAAACTAAATATATTTCCGTTTCTTTAAGTTTTTAGATTTTATTGTATTAAAAAGGAAAACATATTTTTTATTGCATTAAATTTTCAGGGTATTTTTTAATTCTCTTTTTTTTAATTTAATTTTCTTTAAGTTTTTAGATTTTGATGCAATATAAAATTTTCTTTTGAATATTTAATTTTCAAGAAGATACTACTTCTTCTTTCTTGATAATTTTTTTTTTAAATTTACTTTTTACATTTTAATGCCTTAAATTTTTTTATTTTAGAAAACTTTAACATTTTGCGAAAAGTTCACAAACTCCCCTCTTAGATCATCAGATAACTATAAAAATCAGAGGATTTTCACATGTTCTTTCGAGCAAATTCACTAACTTGTCAGCGTTTCCATTAAGTAACNAAAAGTTCACAAACTCCCCTCTTAGATCATCAGATAACTATAAAAATCAGCAGATTTTCACATGTTCTTTCGAGCAAATTCACTAACTTGTCAGCGTTTCCATTAAGTAACTGTTAAACTCAGCGGCCATAATAATGTGGAACATGTATGCATGCATGTACATTAGTCTTATGCTAAGTATGTATGTCAGCATTCCATCATAAACGCACTTATGTACGTATACAGAGTTGCTTATATGAATGCACAAATTTATGTTTGGTGCTAGTAAAGTGCTAGCAGTTCAAGCTACTGATTTGATTGAA
Organism: Rhagoletis zephyria; assembly: GCF_001687245.7. NCBI lineage: Eukaryota > Metazoa > Arthropoda > Insecta > Diptera > Tephritidae > Rhagoletis > Rhagoletis zephyria. The sequence goes on along the minus strand of NW_016177582.1, from coordinate 1,665 downwards.
GAGCTCAAGCAATTGTTGCAACTGCCACCGAGGGTTACAGCGTGGGCATTGAGTGATGTGCCACAGCATTGAGTGTTTCGAGTTAAGCGGAATTGCTGAGAAAGCAATTGAAATGCAACAAGATGTTGTATGAAAAGTTACTAACTATATCGATGTTGCCAGATATACATAGATTTTAAAATATTAGGTAATATATATAATATAAATTCCACCCGCAAGATATTTTGTGTTGTTCGGCGGAAAAGTTGCGTTGAAAAGTAGAAACGATTTGAAAAGTAAAAATTTTAGGATACGATTAAGCTTACTGTTACCTTATATATTTTGCTTCTTTTTTCATCCACAAATAGTAATATTACCGAACGGAGATCGGTGGGAGATGGAGCCTTTGGGTCAGAATGCCTTTGAAGCGATTTTTCTGGCGATAATATCTGCCAATTTATTGCCCATAACTCCTCTATGCCGTGGTACCGAAATTATACGATTATCGTTAAAAAAATGCGAAGGGTGCCCCCCAGTACACTTAATTATTGGTTATCCCAAATTCTGTAAACTAACCCTTTTAAATCCGATACCATTGAAACTTGCGCTGACGTTATTGGCAATCCTGTAGACATCATTATATCAAATGTGGATATCTCTCTGGAATTGTGGTCCTTCATTGTTCCAGTTAGTTTAATACGGGAAAAAGGCTTTAAAGCGACGAATGAAATAATACCTCGGAATACATGCGTAGGGCAACGAAGCTAAGGCGAGGTCATTCGTTTTGTCTTATAACCCTGAAAGTGGATGGGTGCGCTCATTTATAATCCTCTATATTGTCCCCTAAGATGAGTGTTCCTAGATTAAGATATTCAGAGGAAGAAAATATATGAAGAAGTGCCTTGAGAGCTGAGGTGGGATTCGGATTGAGTCATAACTTTTATGAATATAGCAGTCCAGAGCTCTAGTTTTAATTTAAACCTGGGTGGAAGGTTTAAGCGTCTTATTTTTTTAATTGCCAAAGCTTCTCAAATATTGCAAAACCGCGATCTTTTTACACTCTGACCTCATTTTTCTCAAAATTTGGAGCTGATAATTACAAAAAAGTCTACCAAAAATAGCTTACATTTGTTGCACCAAAATCACTGTTGCACTGTTATGGATCTGTATACTGTTTTACCAGATCATTTCAGGGTCATTTAACAAGGGAAACAAATTAACCACCTTTTGTAAATTTTTTATTTCTTTTAAAGCCTGTTCTGTTGCAAAAAAATTTAGCTACTAACGGTGGAAATCAGTGGATGAATAAACCAATCTTGAATGGTCAAATGAAAAACTTCTAATTTTTAGTATAATGAAGCATAAAATAACCAGGACCCATTGTCCTGTTAATTTATTTATTTTATACGAGATGCCAAATGTTTTGTATTTCTTTTAATGTCCTGTATTTGTCATTCGAATACATAAAGTAACCAGTTTTGGCAATTTTTCCATAGTTTATTTAATGTTCATTTATTTTATGAAAGTAAAACTCTTTTCCTAACAAAAACCATATAATGCAAAATTTTAAACTTTGTGTAAAAAACTATAAAAATTAATTCTGCATTGTTTCACCAAAATTTCCAACTTTTCAATTAGAATCTTTAGAAAAATATTTGGTTAGCAGTTTTGTAACTCATTAAAATT
>NW_016177581.1:0-8417 GCF_001687245.7 Rhagoletis zephyria | reverse complement strand
ATCGCTTAGGCGGTTACAGCGCCAAATAAGAAGAAGAAGAAGAATACAAACGTGACTTGTCATGTTACGCTTAGCTACGTATAACTTTTGTTAACCAAAAATAATTTCATGACTTAACTCTTTCTACTTCTTTATTTAAATACAATTTTATTTTAGTTGAAGTATTTAGCCGTTCTTTTTTGCTAATTTAGCAAAAAGGTCTGGCAACTCTGGATGCCAGTAATAATAGTAGAGAGCATTCAGTTGGTATCCTGATACAAAAAAGATGGTAGTTTCATTTAATGACATTCGTTGTTGTTGTTAACCATTTGACTTTAAATAAAATTGTGACATTTTATTAAATTCATGATCACGACCAGTAATATTTTTTTGNTAATTTCATGACTTAACTCTTTCTACTTCTTTATTTAAATACAATTTTATTTTAGTTGAAGTATTTAGCCGTTCTTTTTTGCTAATTTAGCAAAAAGGTCTGGCAACTCTGGATGCCAGTAATAATAGTAGAGAGCATTCAGTTGGTATCCTGATACAAAAAAGATGGTAGTTTCATTTAATGACATTCGTTGTTGTTGTTAACCATTTGACTTTAAATAAAATTGTGACATTTTATTAAATTCATGATCACGACCAGTAATATTTTTTTGTTTAAGCAGAAGATTTCATCAGTCCACTCAAAGATGTCGAATATGATGAACCTGAAAATTAATGCATAATCTCAAAAAGGGGGTAGAAGAAACTAGGTTTCAGAACGGACGAAGAAAGTGACCAAAATTATACTTATGCTAATTGCTTATCGGAGGGCGGTCTGCGCAAGCCGAATTAAAGTTTTTTGCATACATTGAAAGTCTTAAATTTGAAATTTGTTGAAGTTAATGGTGATACGTTAACCACAAAGCCTTAACTGATGAGAAATTTAAAAGTAAATTTTCACGAAATTCATCACGAATCACGAGTTTCATGTGAACAAATATTCCCAAAATTGTAAAGTAAAACAAAAATAATTTTTCCCAATTTGTTTTTGTTTTGCATGTTAAATTATGAGAACAATTTATTCACATGGAATTGGCGATTATAAAAGGATTTATACGGAAAGAGTATTCTTTAGAATTAGATTTTTAAATTGCAAGATTGCATACAAAATAAGAAAATGAAAAAATAACAACATAATGCTCTCGTGATTTTTTTATAAAATAAAAAGAACAATTTCAATGTAGTCTCCTTTAACATTACATATATTATATATTTTTAATTAAAAAAAGGTGCGAACCACGTAAGTAAAAAAATTACCAAGCACTGATAATGATTTTTCATTTGAAATATTATTAAATTGGTATAAATGTGGGAAAGAAAATACTCCGATTTATTGTTTTAATATTATCAAAGTGGCAAGGCCGTTGAGAATGCTCACAATTTATGAAACTTCAAAAAATTTTACTATCCGTCAAAAGTTGTTTATTGAAACTACCTTCTTTTTTGTATCATGGTTGGTATCGAACATTCATGCGGTGCGGATGTGCTCTCGTTTTTATTGATTTTATGGCGATCAACAAGCATTTTCATAAAAGCGCTAGCATCAGTGTTGCCGTTGAGAAATTTCAGAAAGTCGCAAAAAAGGGGTCGGTCACCGACGAAAAAAAGGGTCACCATATTTAGTCTGTTCCCATGAGCTTGGGACTAAAGCCTGTAGAACTGTCAAACTACAATTTTACTCTCTCAAGTGAGAGTAAAAGGAGAACAGATGCAGAAGGGTACGGGAACGCAAAGAGCACTATTTCCTGTAAAAGTGTCAGTCGATCAGTTTACATGTCATTGGTACAACACTGATTTGGCTGAAATATCACTAAATAATTATTGAGACCTATACATATTCAAATATTTCGTTGCTTACTTCCATGTTTTAACAAATATAAGGTTCTTTGCTTTCGCCGCGTCTTTTTTTGTTCACAAGTGCAACCCTGCCTAGCGTTTGACATTTTTCATGAACTTACTGGAAGAAAAACTCCGGACTAAAAGCCTGATTATGGCAACTTAACTTAACTTAACGGAACGTAGAACTTAGAGAATCAAAATGAAACAGATTTCGACGTGGCATTAAGTTACGTTAAGTTTCGGCTGTTCAATTATAAGCAACACCCATTTAACAGAATTTTTAAGAGAGAGCCGTAAGTTACGTTAAGTTGCCATACTCAGAACATAAATCCTTTAACTTCTGATTAAGAACAGTTGCTCAGTTACTCAGTTACTCTTTTAAAAGTGTTCCCACTTACATGTTTTATGTCTATAGGAACGACCTCCTGTAAGTTCTGACTAAATTCTGTTTGCCGGACTGTTATTGGAACAGACTAATTATTTTTAACCGACTTCAAAAATGGAGGAGGTTATCAATTCGCCGGAATATTTTTTTGTTATGTATGTTACCGCATAACTTTAACCGTTTCAATAATTCTTTTTTTAACGGAAAGGTGGTATCTCAGAGGTTCCCCATAGACGCGATTATTACATCAGCTTTGCCCAAAATAGGGTTGCAAACCTACATAAAAATCGAGTTACTGCAATGAAAAGAGTTGCATTTCCTTTAAAAGTTTTAAGTGATGCATTTTTTCGTACTTACAGGAGGAAGTATTTTTTAATAGCATAGTTCAGTTAACATTTCCTAACCAAAATCTCTGAAAAGGGGCAAAAGTCGCGCATAGTTTTGGAATAGGGTAAAAAAATCAAAACTTTCAAAAAGTCGGATCAATGGGTATTGGCCCTTAAAAAGGGTCAAATGGCCCCTTTAGTCGCACAACGGCAACACTGGCTAGCATAACCTCACACGTCGAACATTCAAGACGAACTGAATGCTCCCGCTGTTTTTGCAAAATGCAGTTTCGTACGTGTGCCGATCACAGAAAATTAAATTCCGTAGTAGCTATTTTTTATGTATATTGGCTCGTCATAATTTGCCTTTTTTAGCTAAAAAATATAAAATAATGCATAACAATAGCCTTTAATCGTGTCATATACTACTTGTCATCTATAAAATAAACGCAACGTGAAAATTTTCCATATTTCTTATATTAACATTGTACGCTCCTTTTTTTTAGTGAACGTTAGTTCTTTTTTTTTTTTTTGAAAATGGGACTTCAAAAGGGGTTAAAAAGAATTATTCCTGGGATAATTTCAGGGAGTCTTGAACAAATGAAGCACCAAAAATTAAAAATAAGATGTGTTTGATGACAAAGATATTCATACCTAAGTCAATAAAAATCAAAAACTTAGTAGGCCAATATCTCAATAAAAAGGGCCCGATAGAGCCATATATGTAATACTTGGATGTTATATTGGGAGTATCTACAAGTGCATTCAGTAAACATTAGAGTACAGATGTATAAAAAAAGAAAAGGAAAACCGAGTAATCGTAGTAAAAAATGACACTTGAATTCAAAACAAATCGCAGTGGCGGAACATTAAAAGAAAATTACAAGGAATTTTTAGTTTACATTTAATTTTATGAATTTTAAATAAATTAAATTACAGAAATGTTGCACAGATGTTTTTTATGCGAAAAAAAGAGACAAATTAATAAAATAGCTTTACATGCGTATTTTGGTACGCATATAGTTCCATAAAATTTAGCTAGCAATTTTAATGAAACTTTATTGAGTTTTTTTTAATTTTTGCACAACGTTTGGAATTTGGATATATATAGTTTTTGCTAGATAATCTCTACTCTCATGAAGCGAAAAATTTCAAAGGAACAACATTGCGAATATTATATACAGATCACTACAATTTTGAGTGAGCCAATATAGTTATTTATTCCTTTTTAACTGAATAGTGGTTTAATTTTTACCTATTGAAAAATGGAGATATTTGTTTAAGTTAAACATTCTAAAATGAAGAATAGCTAATCATTTTAAAAATTTTCAAATCGGGTTTCTAATTTTCAGCTAGCTTTAAAATGAAATTTTAATACTTCATCGTAAAGTTTCAGTTTGTATAAGTAAACCACCACTCCAGAGTAAAACAATCCTCTTAAAAAAAATACTATTACTGTAATCGTAATTCAAGTTTGTTCGATGAACGATTACTTTAATTATAATCCTGTATTGTTTTATTTGCCGGTTATACAAAGTTTATTTCGCCCGAAATACCTTACTTATTATTTTTATTTTAATATTACTTTCTTTTATTTGTCTGTTTTTTTTTAGATAAATACGTATTATCCTCATATTATCGTTAAGCGCGCATTTCTTTATTTTTTATTTATTTAACGACCCGGTGATATGCCCATAAAACAATTGGTCTTTTTTTTGTATTACTTTCTTCGGCATATCAAACATTATCTGAAACATATCAACTATAATTAAATTATTTTCTTCTTACTTTTTACAGTACAGTTTAAGGAAGTTCCAACGTTATGTAAAAACCTTAAGAAAATCCTTAAGTATTTCGTTTGAATTGAAAATTCAGTACAACTCAGTACGAATTTTGAAAAATCAGGGCATTAGCGTACTTAATGAAGAAATTAATAAAATCAGTACAAGAGTTGAAAAATCAGTACTGTACTTATAAAATCAGTATGTCTGTAACGGAAGAGACCTCGAACATGGTACGGAGATATATGAAAGCAATCCCATACTCATGGAAAAAAATTGCGGTTATTGGCGTGGGATTTCCCATACAAACCGAATTTTTCATACTGCATATCTCTGGAAGTGTTCATGGAGTATTGGAACTTGGTATGGAGATATATAAAATCAATCACTTGGTCATGAGGAAAAATTGGGGCTATTGGAAAAAGGGGCGTGGCTCTTCCCATACAAACCGAATTTTTCATACTGCATATCTCCGGAATTGTTCATGGTACACCCAGAAAAAGGTTTAGTTATATATACCAAGATATGGTTATAGTGACCAAGTGACATAGTTGGATATGGCGAAATAAATATCTTGTTCACGAAAGTCTGCAGTTTACTTAAGACTTCTAGTTGGGACAAATGTATATTCGTTAATAATTACAAAATTACTACCTTGAGTGGACAATATTGTTAGTTGAATAAAATCATTGTTGAGCAAATATAAACGATGCTTCGGTTAATAGAAGTTTTCAATTAATTTTGTGAACTTGCTTTAGACTTGAATCAGCTAGTCGCTTATTATTGGAAAAAAAGTTTCAGTTTGACGCAAATAAAAATTTACTCGAAGGTTGTTGTGTTTACTTTCTTCTTTTATTTGCATATATTAAGCATAAAAAATACATACATTTTAAATAAATAGTTACTAGTGTAAATAATACATATGTATATGGTGGTAAGAATTTCCTAAAAAGAAAAGATGAAACAGGAACAGTCGTGCGAAAACCAGGCCAATATCAGCTGGAAGTGCTGGTTTAAGTATTCTGCTTTGCTTTTTCCTTGGCTAAATTGGCACTTTCAAAGTATAATTCACATGAAATATATATGTACTGAGAAACCCCGGTTGGCATCAAACCCTATATTTTTAAATATCTATGCGCGCACCAAAACAATTATTAATTCGTTCGATGCACGATAAACGCTTGTAATACGTTATTCTCTATTACGAATCGATGTTGTCGTATGAAATCCGTTATTTAGCGTAGCTTATATGTGCTGGTTCACAATAAAAAGTGAAGAAAAACCACAGCCATTCACAACAATACATCTATCGGGCGTATTAAAACGATAAAACGAGAACTGATTTCATGCGATACACTTGCAAAATTCATTATAGGGGGGTGAGACAAAAAAAAGTAAGTGCGCCTGGGCCAAACTGGAGAAGTGAAACTTACGTTACATATAGTATATTTTGTCTCATAACCAATATACATACATACATCTGCTTTTGCTTAAGGTTATATTTTTTGTAATTTTTTATATTTAAACTATATTAACTGTAATTAATTATATTTAAACTATTCTGTTTTCCTTTATCTTAATTTTTATTTTTATACTCTACGATAACAAAATCGATAGTAATATCCAAGTAACAAAAAATCGATGACAATCGTCACTGTGCGTCACTGAAAATCATGAACGTGAACTGTTGGTGAAAATGTTGGACCAAAATGTTTCAATACATAAAATTCATTTTGGGTGGGACGAAGTTCGCCCGGTCTGCTAGTTTTTTATAAAAAATGTAGTTCATGATTCTAATCAAAATTTAAAATTTTTTTTAAGAATTTTTGGAAAATTTTAAAGCATGCAGTTATATTGTCCATTTAGTTCTAGCATAATAATTTCCTAGTTTGATTTGGCCAAAAAGGCACGTAAAATTTGAATTTATGATTTGCCAGGATGTCTTAAATCATACACTATACTTTTATAAAAAATCTAGCAAAAAATATGGCATAAAGAAACATTTTAAAAATAATTTTTTCAAAGACAAGATTTTATTAGTGGTACATAAAAAATCGCCCCCGCACCACCTAACAGCTAAAGTCTTTTGTGGAGTTAAGGCGCTGGCCCAATGCAGGCTTGCTTTGCTTGCTTCGCTTTCAGTACTGTCAAAAGTTATTTGAAATATACTAAAACGTATGAAGGGTGGCCAAATGGCAGATTTGCTTCACTTGCTTTAAGCGCCTCAAAGTTTCAAATAGGTAAATGTTTTATTTGAAAGCGTTTCATAGCCTTTTGACAAAAAGATATGTTCCCGTTCTAAATCAATTCAAACAAACTGCTCTACCTTTTTATGTACAAAAATTTTCTTACGTGATGTAAAAAAATATATGTATAATATTAGTAATTCAAAGTTTAATAAAAAGTAATCTATGTTTCCATATTTATATTTAACATTTCGTTGGCTTAAAGTGAAAAGTTGCTAAGTCCATTTTTACAAATTTTACAGGGACTTTGAATACAACATTTTGCGTGTTTAAAGCAAAGCAAAACTCCATACAAATCAGAAGGATTCGATCTCTGTTAAAAAATTTCGTATTTTGTTGGCCTTATTGCATATTCGGGGCCTCTTTTGGACTTATAAAATTTATCTTTTATTGAATATAAACGGAAAAAAATAAAACAAGTACCTTAATCCTTAATTTTTCTTACTTTCTATATCAAAATTTGAGGCTTCATAAAATGTAGACTTATCAACTTTTCACACAAAGCTGGCGATATTTATGATGTCAAACTACTGGTAAGTCTTCTCTTGAAAAATCGATTTTTTTTTGAGTTTGTTGTTTTTAATATATGTATGTATAATTATTATCATTCTTTAGAAATGCAAATATTAATTCACATTCATTTAAAAATAAATCTGAAAAGATTGTTTTGTATTTATTTTTCTTTTTTTTTTGGAATTTTATGGCAAAATTATTCTTAGTGTAAGGAAACAGACCTTGACTTTTTAACTACACAGCTGGTTGCTTTGACAGCGTTCCAAGCCGCCATTTGGCCAACCGAGTTTTTGAAGTAAATCAAAGCAAATTAAAGTAAGCAAGGCGTGCAAAGCAAGCCTGCATTGGGCCAGCGCCTTTTATTTCTTCCATTTTAGTAATATACCTTCTATATATGAGACAAATCGGACCATAAAGACGGGTTTTCCAAATGCTCGACTCCTGCGCCACGTATCGGTTCGGTGACCATCCTCCCTGTATTATATGGGACAGTCCTCTCTTCGTCGATTGTCCTGCAAAAAAGACGAAATTTATTTTCGTCTTTAAATTGTCATTTTTGTTTAAATTTTACTCTAAAATTTCAAACTTTGTTTCCATATATGGATTCCAAAACCAATAACAAAACACACACAGCTTGCTGTTTTTTCTGGGGTACTATTACCTGTCCAGTGCGTGATGTGGAGGCAATTTTAAAATTTTGTGAATAGAAGATATTAATTGGCCCAAACAACGCCAACAAATTATTGCTGATTGTACACGGTGGGCAGGAAGCAAAGATAGGTTGCATAAAAATGTCGACAAAAACTGAAAGCAGGGTTGTATTTGTTGATATTTTTAGGTTAAGAATCCCTTTGAATTGAAATCCTAGCTGCTCCTGTTTTAAAGATATCAAGATTTTACATAGTTATGATAGGACCAACTTTTGCGAAAGAGAAAAACATCTTTGTGCATTAAATATTCAACAATGTATGTGTGAGTAAATGTGTGTATATATATTATGTGAAAATATAAGTTTATGTAAGTTTTTAGCAGGTTTCAATCGTTTCCAAGGCGCACCACGTAGAGGCAACTTACTTTGCACCTCTTTGTTCTTTTTTTGGTTTTATTTTTTTTATATTTTTTTCTTGCTTTATTTTTTTATATATTGGTTTTTTGTTTCCTTTTATTTTTTTTTGTTGGCTTACCATATAATATAGTCACACATTTTAGTATTTAAATATTTTATTATTTAGTTAAGTTTTTATATATGCTGGAATGAAAATGTCATTACAGTTTTCTTCAGGCGACTCACAAAAGT
>NW_016177580.1:629-8417 GCF_001687245.7 Rhagoletis zephyria | reverse complement strand
ACCTCGCCGCAGTCGCAACGGTGACAAAGTAAATGCACAAAAAAGTATGAATGTGTGTGTGTGTATGGTAGTTGAAGATGTCGGTGATTAAGTGAACGGGGCAATGAGGTACTGCCACTGTTTCCACCGCTGGCTATGCAGATGACTTTGGTTGCTACCTGACAGCGGGGCTGCCGCGGTTTGTAATGCGATGCCAATGAGCGCGCGTCTTATTTCGATTTGTGAATTGGGAGTTGTGAGAATTGTGAATTGTGCAATGCAAGTGGCAAATGTGACAACGAATAAAGTTGGCTGTAGTTTTCTCTTTGCATTCAATTTATTGTTGTGGCATTGTGACAACTTAAATTTAAGACACATTTCAAAGGTGCGGCTTGTAGTGGCAAAAATATTTAAAATTTAGCGAGGACACGAGATTATCTAATCATAAGTACAGTCTGCAAGTAAAAATAAAAACTCACAAATTGTTAAAGTTGATCAAAAGGGAAGGCATTTCTTTCTATTCTAGGTAACGAGAAGTACTACTGAGTGAGTTCATCTGGAGTATCTTGAAGAAGACATTGCTGCTTAGTCATACCTAAATAAAGGCAGGGAAATCTAAACTTTTTATTTAGAAAATGAATAAGCTCGAGCTTATGCACATATGTATGTATATGAGTGAATCTCCCGCCAGAATCACTTCCTTCTCTCATCAGAAGAAAAGCTAAAGCATTTTTCAGTTATAAAAAATAAAATATTTATTAAAGGTCTTTAAAAAAATGTAAATAAATATGTTTTTTGTATATTAGAAAATATGTACATACATGTGTATGTATATCGTACATTTCTTTCTTTCTGAAATTTCCTCTATTAAGTTTCACTTCTTTCCGAATAGAATGTTCATATTAAAGGAAACGGACGTTGGCATCAAATACAATATATCTGAAAAGTTTCAAAAGAATTTAAAAATTTAAAATTAAAAAAAAATGTCAACATGCAGAATATCTGTCGCAGTTATTTTATAATTTTTGAAATGTTACGATTTTATTTAATTTTCATAATTTAAAATACTTAAAAATGTTAAAATTAAACGGTGAAAATGTTCTTCTTGTTAAAAAAGAATGAATCTAGTGTAATAAAACTAGCGTGCCACCAAATGAAAAAAAAACTAAGTTGATGGCTATGATCGAACTGATCCGGAGCTAGACCCAAGAAATTCCTGAACTAATCCCTAAATGATCCCGAAAAAATCCCGGATTAGTACCGACTATTCCCGAATTAGCCCCGAACTAGTCTCAAAATCGTTCCGAACTAAACCTGAAAAATTTCTGTACTAACACCGATTTCTGTGCTAGGGATGGCAAAAAATATTATTACTCCAATAATGTATCAAATGAATAATTGCAAGACAAAAAAAGTGAATGCAATTAATTACAAGGTACTAATCGATTAAGCAGCACTTTCAACAGTTTTTTTAATATTAAATAAATGATATAAATTTTTTTCAAATATTGTGGCTAGTATTGTTCAAGTATTTTAGCATTTTATCACAATGTCTGCATTCAAGAAAATTAGTAGATATCTATCATCAACTGTTGTGTAAAATTTTCAAAATTTACTTCTTACAGGAGCCATTTTGAACGCACGTTTAATTTTGCGAAATCAATGATGTGAGTTTAAGAAATGGCAGGGTTCTTTTACACAGTCAGAGTTGCCATTTTGGAAAAACTTTGAAGCGAGATGTAATACGAGTTTTGATGTGCAAAAAATGTCAATTAATTTCGTAATCAATCCATTAATGATTCGATTAATCAGAACAGGAAATTCGATTCGATTAAATCGCTTTCTGAAAAAAAATTACTCGATTAAAGCTATTAATTTGATTAATCTTGCCATCCCTACTCAGTGCCATTTTTTCGAACGCCGCTGTTTGCACGGTTATGGTTACGTATCTATGATTAAATTTGAGTCAATTGACACCTGGCGCGTTGTGGCTGACTAAAACGCAATGTAAATTCTGCAGAAAAAAAAACGCTACTTGTGTAATGGAACGGACGGGCCCGGTTTGCAGATGAGCTAAAGAAATGAGGAATAAATTTGAAATGCATCGAAAAAGGAAGCAACTATGTAAGGGAAGCTAAAAAGGTTTAGATAGCGATACCATACAAAAATTCCTGACGACAGCTACGATGGGGTCGGTGATATTTATTTCTATAAGCCTTCTTGAAACCATACTGGCGGCAAAGTTCCTTAGAATTGGCAGCGTTTTTTCACATTTTTATTGATGCGCCGCAGCTGGTACGCTTGAATTCGCAATTTATTGCAATTTGTTCTGTTGCCATTTGTACAAGCATGCATACATACGTACATACATACATACATAAGTACTATACATATCGCTTTCCAGTTCCAATCATTTTACAAATTACTCAAGTGAGCTCTTGCTGCTACAAACATACATATGTACATACAAACATATTGCCTTCCCTATCCAATGATAACAATTTTCATTTAAAAAATATTTGCACTCGAGCGTGATAAATAAATTGATAACTAGAGGTAGGGATGAAAAAAAAACACACATAGATACATAGTACATAAATACATACATACATACATACATACAAACATACATATGTTGTTGTATCAGATGAGTGATATAGAAACTAAAAAAAGGAAAGAAATCAATGGGGTTGACTGATGCAATATCAATGTTATGCTGAAATCGAACTGGCTGTTTTCAATTTAAAAATGTTGCTTTACCCAATTCTCTGCAGCAAAGTAGTTTTCATGAGAGTTTGAGTCATACATATGTATTTGGTATTTTGGAATGTATTTTTTAGGCTACGTTAATCCTGAAAGATACTTATGCACTTGCTTGTAAGATTGACAGTTTTAAATTTGGAAAGCTTTAAAAATGTATGATGTCCTTTGAAAATACCTATGTGAAAGTGGCTAGTGTTTTAAGCCCAAGCTTCCCGCAATGTAGTGCAAATGTCACTTTCTATGACAGCCAAACTGACGCAGTTGAAGGACGGATAATAGATTGACAGTCAGTTAGACAAATGGCAAACATGCGTAAACATAACTCTCTTAGAAAATGGTCTTTCGGAGCGGAATAAGAATGAAATATATTTCTACAGCGTCAAAAAAATCGCTCTCAATGCTGGTTAATATTTGTTTTTCTGTTTGCTCTTTTACCTGCAAGCGCTTCTTTCAACAACAAAGTGAGCAAATTTATTTCATCAATTGAAAGTGACAAGGTTGAAAAAAAATGTTAAAAAGCACTTCGCATCAGTTTGTTTTTCTCATCGTGGGGTAACAGCTGCTTGTGTATATGTATGTTCATACATGCCCTGCAGGGAAAGCTACTAGTTGCGAACTAAATAGAACACTATCAGTTTGCATTTCAGCTCAACTTGCTCACGTTCTATCCTTTCTTAATGTTAGCGACTGGTATTTGTAACATGGCGATGTCCTACGGGATGTCAATTGTTTGACTATGCATAAGCATCTGAAATACTAGTAGCATCATATCAGTTGATGGGGTAATTTGCCAATTCTTCCCCCGTGAAAGGCATAAGTATGCTATTTTGCTCGCGGCACTGCAACGATCCGAGTTCAAATCTCGCACAGAGGATTTTTTTTTTTTTAATTTTTTTAATGTATTTTGTTTATTTAGTTTTTATTGTAATTTTTAAATTTAATTTTTTTAAAAAGAAAAATATTTTTTTTAATTTGATTAAATTTTTATGGCACAAGCATTTTTTCACAGATATTTATATGTATCTCAAATGAAATTAGATTTTCAAATTTGTAATTTATGTATGTATAAATAAATTAAAATAATTATATCAATTTACACTGATTTAATTAAAAAAATCTTGACTACCTCCAAGCGGACTCGAACCTGCGATCTCAGAAACAGAATCGGTAGTCTTCACGCGACGCCACAGCCAATATTTGTAAGAAAATCAATTAATTGCGTTTTATTCGTGACTTTGAAAATTCAAAAGCAGATGTCGCAGATCGCATAAGTTGCTCAAAAATATCAACCTGGTATGCCATCGCTTTAGCTCATACTAGTTAATGAATTGGTATTTTTACTGACTCGTTTGGTTGTCTACTGCAGCGTACATAATACATTAGGCTAGCGCAACAAAATCGACTATCTTTTTTTTCAAAAACTCCCATGAAATATTTTCGGGATAAGAAAAAAAGACGCTTTTCAAAGGAGCAGCCCTATTTTTCCATATAGACAACACAGGAAATAGTTGTTTCAATTTTGAAATCTCGGTAACTTGTTTTAAGCCAAAGTATTGTAACGATATACATATGTATATTTTTGAGGCAATTTAAAGGCTGTAAAAAAATATTTTTATGATTTTCCATAAGTTGACTCCTCCAGTAGTTATTAAAGACTAAAGTCAACAACGGAAATTGCCAAAAACCAGCAGCATTTTGTAGCCACTTCATAGTTCCGAATGAATGTGTGAGCTTCTTATGAAACTTCATAAATTTTTTGGGTATGCAATTTTATAGCCCATTTAATTCTAGTACAATAAAGTGCAAGTTTGAAGTCGGTACAAAATATCCTTGATTTTTTGCCATTTTTCTTTGACGGTGTTGTGCGTGTTGTCCATATAAAAAAATGTCGAATTTAAGCTTGAATAATTTTTGAAGGGTGAATGGCAAACTCCCAAAAGACTTTTAGAAACGAAAGATAGAAGTTCGCGGTGAGCGACCTCTAAATCTTAAGTTAAGTACGAAATAAAGGTCAAAGCGATGTAGCCCGAATACGCGCAAATAAAGCACGCTCTTATCGAAATCGCCGCCTAATGTTTTTTGGCTAGCTTTAATTTACTATCAGTAGGATGATAATCGCAGCATACTATTGCGAATGACTCACTGGCGCCGAGCCGTTGAGGAACTTTTGGCAAATAAATGCTACTTCCGATACTAGCAAGACAGTATTCTTATTAAGTCTCATCAAAAAATTCCTTGCCGCATAAATAAAGCCAGCCTTTCGACATAAGCTACTATTCCATACGAACACAGATATGTACATAGTTAGATAGATATTAATTTTCAAATTAGTGGTAACCCTAACCCATAACATTTTCTTACTAAAGTTGACTGGACACTCATATTTTAATATTTCATTTAACTTGTGTATAATTTAAACAAATTGGACTTTCAAAAAGGTGGCAACCCTCTTTAAAATAATTTCAAGCTATTTTTTTTTTAATCTCCTTCGTTTGACATTGTAACACATATTACTATTAACTGATGAATTAAGTTGCATTTAAATTTTTGAACAGGTGGCAACTCCTAAATACATAACCATCTTTTAATAATTCATTTAACTGAATAATTAACATAAAATTTTTTTAATGGTGACAACCCTCTTCAAAGATTAAGTTGATACTAAAGATTTCTTAAAAATTTGTCGTTTGATACCAGGGATTGGCATTGGTTGATCGTCAACTGTTCATACTCATTCAATACCGCTGCTTTGTATGACTGAGCAGCGGCGTTGGCTTAGTAGTATCGATACCTAAACGAAATTAGAGGATGACTGAACACGAGCGCATTGCGTGCTGTCTTGCAAATACAGCCACCACTAGTGAACGATGCTTATAACTGCTCATACTGATATTGACTTCGGCAAATCTGTACTCTGAATGATCGTGCACGAAACCAGCAAACGTGGCAGTTGAACGGCTCCGAAAACATGAGAGTCATCATTTGTTGCTGAAAATCATCTGACTTGTTGCTGAAAAGACTTGTCAAAATTTGACTTGTTGCTGAAACATCGATTTCTGTGACATTGGTAGTGGCTCAGATATTGATGTGAGCTTCAGATCGATGAGCTTGTTAGCGGTACCACGCCAGCATTACATGAATCGTTTGATCACGTAAGGTATGGTGTGCATGCCAAGTATGCACAGGCCTAATTTATCGTCTCGTATGCATGTATGTATGTATTTATAGCGCGTCTACCATTCAATTGCATTGCTCACTGCTGGCTAGTTGTGAATATGCATACGTACGTAAGTATGTATGTATGTACATATCAATGCTTCATTTCAAACAAGCAAGTGTCTTTGAATGTTTTTGAACTACAGTATCATCACTTCGGCAACACGTCAAACGCGCCTTCAGCAACAAACCAAAGGCGGCGGTTTGACTTCTGCAACAAATCAAGTTAGCTAACTGCGGCATCTTGCCTTCGCCAGTCTTTCACATAAGCTGTCATGCTTACGGCAACCGTCCAAAGCAGTATCGTGCTTTTGGCAGTCGATCAAATACGGCGGTTGCTGGTTTCGTGCACGATCATTCGGAGTACAGATTTGCCGAAGTCAATATCAGTATGAGCTGTTATAAGCATCGTTCACTTGTGGTGGCTGTATTTGCAAGACAGCACGCTTTGCGGTGGTGTTCGTTCATCCTCCGTTTTTAACGTGAGTAGGCTTAAAGTCACAAAAACAGCACCCTTTGCCAATCCCTGTTTGATACCCATATTTCATATGTATAATTTGCGTATAAGTTAACACAATTAGGGCCGGTTGCTCAAAGCCTGGTTGACACTAATCTTCGCTTAGCATCGTTATCGACGTCTTCGACTCCATGCATATAACACGGTGTCGGTAACGTCGATAACGATGTAAAATTTTCCCTTTGTGCTAAAGCCTGTTCTGTTACAAAAAAAATGAAGTTACTAATGAAGAAAATCGATGGATAAACAATGAGGTAATGAGAGGTCAAATGAAAATGCGCAAAGATTTTTTGCATGAAATATGTATGAGGATAAAAGCGTGCTACTTAGGTGTACATGGCGTATGAGTAACATTATTTCCTGCTCATTTTTCATACAAAAAATCTTTGCGCATTTTCATTTGTTTGTAAAGGAATATGCTTTAGCACAAAGGGAAAAATTTGACCCAGAACCTGTTAGTTTTTTAATTTTTATCCTGTTGAAATTTGATTTTTTTCATAAAAAAAAAAATGGAATGATTAATTAATTTGTCCGAAACTATCAGTCCTATCGGAAAGTAATGTATGTTAGCTTTCATTTGTCGTATTCCATTTTCAGTTTGTTAAATTGGTTCATGAGATATAAATGACTAAGTGGAACCACTTTTTGTTTAAAGCTGAATAACGGTAAATTGAAAATATCTCGAAAACGTATCCATAAAATAAAAAATTAACTAGATTTTTGGAATCAGCGTACCAAAATTAATTTCTCGGAATCCCGGTGAATTTTCTACGGAACCCACTTTAGGAAGCTCTCGCTTAGGCGACGGTCTTTTTAATCCCAGCCTGGGATTTCTTAAAAAGAAAATGAATCCATCTTAGAATAGAAGACTACCATAAATTTCTGTCCCTAAAAAAAACCGAATACGGCGACATGATGGGTTTCCCTTATATAAAAAAGAGTTGATCGGTGCCTATGTGAAGGCAATCCTCAGGTTACGTTTTGTTTATTGTTTCCAAAAAAAGTGAAATACAAAACGAGAAATAAAACAAAAAATCACATCCGTTTCCGTTTCCGCACCGATGAACATTAATAACGAAAACAAGTGCACACTATACTAGCAGCATACCACCACAATAACAAAAACAAGAACAACACTCGTCTACAAACGTGCAAATAAGCATCCGAATAGCCGGAACATCTGTGTTGACAGCGGGTGGTTCAATGTTGACACCAACACCAAAGCAACAAAATCAAAAAACGCCAGCCGACTGCGCGGCGCTGTGGCAACATCAACAGCGAAAATAGAGCAAGAGAAGCAATGTGGAGTGGGA
>NW_016177580.1:0-399 GCF_001687245.7 Rhagoletis zephyria | reverse complement strand
AAAAAAAAATAAAAATCGTTGGCAATTGGCGCAAATGTTAAGCAGTACGGTGTGGCCTATTACTCATGTTACTTATTTCGGCAGAAGTTAGTGAAACAGCCAATTTGATATATGGGGTGTTATTGTACGCCTGTTTGCTTCAGCGTATTCGATTTTCAATTGAATTTCTTTTGCACTTTATTTTGATTCTCATTCTTTTTTTTTTGTTTTTGTTTAAAAGAAAGAAATTTAAATTAGATTACTCAAAATGTATTCAACAATGCCGCGGAGCAAATTTAATTCATTATTGAGCAGTTCTCGCGGGCTTTAGTATCTATACGTGGTAGCCAAAGTTCAAGAGAGTTTATCTCCACCTCACAAGCGTTGTATTTTTGTGTGTTGTTTTACAGAGTGTTAAAG
>NW_016177578.1:0-8418 GCF_001687245.7 Rhagoletis zephyria | reverse complement strand
TGCCTTGTATGTTGCCAGCAACGTTTCTTTGTCTTTGCCCCAGGTGCTGGCGGCGAGCTACGTGAGGACCTTGTTGCGGCTCTGTACTTTGTTGACAACTGTGATTGTGTGCGTTGAGAAGAAGAGCAGGATATCAAAGGTTTGTTAACTGTCAATATTGGTGTGCCATCGACGTAAATGCCCAATTCAAGCCTGACTTCCTTCGTCCAGGTAGTGAAGAGGATCGCTATTGATTTCGTTGGGGAGAGTGTTAAGCTCCTTACAGTGAAGAAGCGAGAAAGGCTGAAGAAATAGCCCTTTATTTTTGAGCAGAGGTCATCAATTCCATTCTTAATCGTGCTGTCTTTCGGCCTCTCTTGATTTCTTCCTCTCCTTATTGATCTCTCCGTGGAATGTTGTTCAGCGCTGAAAGTACTTCGCAACTCAGACCCTTCTTCTCCACCTATTAGCTGATTCGTTACTCCGCAAAATCACAAGCTCTGCGCTGTTTACAGTTCGTCTAGTTTTTACATGGCCACCTTAAAAAGTTTCCCTGATCTTTCATCGGCACAAGGTACCAGTTAGGTCCGGCCCTTGTGCATTATTATGTCATCTGCAGAGGAAAGTCCTTCAGCTGTTTGTTGTAAAATGCCGTCGGGCCATCGGGCTGTCGTCTGTCTAACACTATCAGAGGCACCAAGCGACATTGTTCTTTGTCTTGGAAACTTTTGAAATTTCGCTCGGTTAAAATTATAAAATATCCGTTGCCTCTTAGGTTTATTCAGGACCTAACGAACGCTATATCTCAGGGATTTGGTATGTGTAAGTTTATGTAGATAATGTTTTGACCAACAATCTTCTGCTGACCGTCAAGAACGAGGTTTAACGAACTCCTTCAGCACACGGACATGTTGGCGATGGACACGGTAAAATAACTTAAATATTTGCTGCTTTGGCACTTCCAATAATTTTCGTTTCATTTCATTTGAATATTTTAATTTTCTAATTAAAACACTACTAATTAAATATTCTCTATAGATACTTATATGTATGTACATAAAGTATTTTAAAATTTAATTTCCCAGGAACGACTTCAAAGAAATCCGCCAATCAGTTTCTCTTACTCGTAGCTGAGTGCTGCGCGAGAATCATTGATGCAAGTGAAGTGTCTTTTAATTGGATTCATTTATCAATGTGCAGCATAGAGGAAAAATTGATGGTAAAAACAACAACTGGAAAATATATTGAGACTAATAGAAACAAGAATAGTAAAATGCAATTTTTCTCGGTAGCAAAGCAAAAAAAAAAAACGATTTAGAAAATGAACGAACTAGGATATTTGCTTTGATTGTTTTGTTGTTTTTTTTTTGTTGCAGCGCGCTACTTCCAACGCTGCCACATATGAGCGCCGAAGCGCATATTCAAATATTCAATACACTTTAGTGCACTACAATAACAACAACAAAAACAGCAGCAGTGGCAACAATACATAAACTGACATGTAAATGAGAGCATAAAAATATGTGCAAACGTATGTGTGGTATGAGTGTTTGTGTTTCTGCATGTCCTGCTTTCGGTGCACTCAACATCAGAAGCATGTCCTGTTTAATTACGATGTATTTTTTATTCTGGAGCGAAAAAAATTAGACTAAAGAGAAATTATATATGTATGTATGTACTTGTATGATGGAAAAAATACAGCGAAAAAGCATTGAAGGCAGCCATAAAGCATTTTCTGCGCTTCACTTTGTACTTTCCAATTCAATTATTTTGCCGCAAAACATGCACATGCTAATGTGTATGTAGGTGGGGTGGGTCGGTGCAGGCGCTAGTTTGGCGGGGGCTTTTTGAAAAATTAAAAGAAAAAATAACAAAATCTTTTGATCAAAAACAAAAAGCGTGGAAAAAATTGAAAGCTTGAAAATGAACGAATCAAGCGCGATGGCTAAACTCACACAACACCACATAATAAACGTACGATATGTACATTAGGTTGGGTCGATTTTCTATTGGGGAAAATAGAAGGCGTTATTGTCAATATTTGGCCACTAAAGATTAAAACATATATTTAGCGCGATAACCAGAAATTGAACAACCGGCCCTGAATGTAATGACAAATTTGGAGTAAATATACAGAAGGAAAAAAGTATCAAGATAAAGATCAGGATAAAGGTAAAGGAAAAGATAAAAATAAAAATAAAAATGAAAAGATAAATATAAAGTTAAAAATAATAAAACGATAGAGACAACGGTAGAGATAGAGAAAATCATAGAGATAAAGAAAAAGATAGAACTGAAGAATGAGATATGTTATGTTGCGTTATGTTATGCTATGTTCTGTTATATTATGTTATGCCATGTTATGTTATGTTGTGTTACCTTGCGTTATGCTATGTTATGTTACATTATGNTTATGCTATGTTCTGTTATATTATGTTATGTTGTGTTACCTTGCGTTATGCTATGTTATGTTACATTATGCTATGCTATACTATGTTATGCTACTTTACATTACGTTATGTAATTTTATGTTATGTTATATTATGTAGTGTTATTCAACATATTTTATGTACGCTCATATTCTTAGATTACCACAATTAAGGGATGTGGCCAACCTTTTCAACTGAGGGATGACAAATGCAAAAAAAAAACGGTTTGTTCGATACAAAAATCCGGTTTATTCGTTATTCGAAAAATCAAGAATTCAAAAAAAACCAACGTCTATAGATATCCAGAAAAAACGGTAGAAGTCGGTTTGGAAAAACCGAGTCAAACACCCTAGTACTTACTGAAGTGAAACGCGGTGTATACACCGACAAAGGTAAATGTGAATTAAATACATAAATATATGCACAAATATGACCAGCTCAGGTGGGTATGCTAGCGCCACGCTCTTAGGTTTTGCTTGCAACTGTTGTTGTTATTATTTTGTTGTTAGTAGCTTTAAGATTTTTTGCATCGCATTGATCAGCGTTATATAGACGAAACATAACGACGCAACATAAAACGCTATGCTGCAGTGGTTGGGGTTTGCCCCCCCCAATCGCTTTGAATATGGAGACTGAAATGAAGATATTGGCAAATATGCTGGCTACCATCGGCTTCCCACCAACATTGCTATGTGCGTCCGAAGCAGACACCATCACACTGGTTCATATGCATGTGTGTTAGTTGTTTTTTTTTTTAATGCTGCCACACATGCCACATTCTTCGTTGCCACAGTTTTTTGTCTTTATACCAAACTACTCTCCGCCTTTGCTGATTTTTTATTTACATATTTTTCGTTTTGTTTTTTTTTTACCAACTGATAGAGATTTTAGAATTGATGAACATTCATTTGTATCGAATATTTAGTTGAATCGCGTTGGAGAGAGCGCAGCGGTTGCTGGTCGGTCAGTTGCCACAGCGACTGGAAGTGCTCATATAAGCGCAGCAGGATGCTGGCGTTTCGTTGGTGGTAGTGGTGGCGAAAGGAAGCATACAAAAACTAATCGCAAAGTGGGCAAAAAATGCGCCAACATTCATATTTTTTACGACTAAGGCTAGCGAAAGCTTGCTGCATCGATGTATATATATACTTGCGCTGCTGCTCTGGCTCTTATCGGTTATTGGATATATGTCCATATGTATATATGTATGTTGCAACGCCAGCAGCAGAAACGAAAGATGAAAAGGCAAAACGAAAAAATAATGAAAACCAAAGAGAAGCAGAAAAAAAAGACGAACACCACCATATCCTTTTGTGTGGGCTATAGTAATTAACGTGCAACACCGCAGCACACGCACACACATTTGCGCAAAGAAAAAACGCCCACATGTGCATGTGCATGTGTGTATGTAAGTACGCTCATGTGCATGTGATTGATGAAAAATGCGGCAGGACAATGAAAGGTAACGGGAAGGTGAGCGGCGTAAGAGCGGATCGTACACTGCAGTTTGCATGTCCTTGTTGTGTACTGTATGTATCCTGGCGCACCCGCACTCCACTTTGTCACAAGCATATCGCAACATATTCCCCCAATACCCATATGTGCACGCTTGCACCCAACGCTGCCATTGGTTGGTTAGTGCGGCTTTTATCGATGAGCGTTTGGCAAATAGCAACAAGAACAAATAAAAGAAAGCGCCAATGTTTTGCATATTAAACGAACGTAAGCAGCGACGAATTGGATGCAGGACTACAAGTGTACGCATACATGCACCACTGCCTACAAATATGTGCATATGTATGTATGTATGCGCTCAAAACCATGGCAAATGCAGCAGCTTACGGGTTTGAAACAAATGAGCAGGAGCACAACGAATATATGCAGGACCATCGTCAGTCATTAGAATGGAATGGGGGGGATCGAGCAGTTTGAGTAGCGGAAATGAAACGGCCGCATTGCGCACAAGGTGTACTATTTGGTCAGTGTCGCAATGTAGAAAAAAAGCACATGCAAAAAAGAATGCAATATAATCGCACCACATGTGTATACATCCACATATCTATGTATGCAGGTAGATATCAGCCCATGCGAGTAGAAAAAGTTTGATGCGCTTAAAATGCCTCCCCCAAATATTGAGCAGAAGCAGTTGCCGAGTTGCATCAGCATATCAGCACGTTGCGACGGCCGCGCACAGCTTTGCAGCATGCTACTGGCTCCGATAGGCTGTGCACCCACATCGTTAACATCCTGGTGGCCGGACTAACGAGCATCGTGTATTGCGCTAACCAACAACAGATATGTATCAGCATACATTACACACACTTAGTAAATATTTTGATTTTTATGCATGTTATGGATGTGTGTGTATGTTCCGTTTTGTGCCTCATGCGCATCGCATCGCATTTAGTGTTGGACAGCACTGATAGCTAATGGATTTTGATACCGATTACTTGAATTGGTTGAAAGAAATTGAGTGACCCAGGAAAGTTAATGCGATTAAGATATGTGTAGGTAGTTTTTCGTCACTGCAGTCAAATACCCAAACAACCACTAAACACTCTAAATGAGCAACTGGTATGCCGTCAAGGCAGACGCTATCAGCAGAGCATTTAAGAGACTCGTAATCATGTGGTTTATAGCGGCATAGGTTAGGTTAGGTGAGGTTATCTCGGCTCTCCTCACCCCACACAGGAAAAGGTCACACTAAGGCCACAATAGGCCCGTTGTGATACTATATTAGAGACTCCTTATGTCCCTCCTATTACCTTAGAAATGGAACCACTTCGTAGCTCTGATGAAGCAGTATAGTCATAGATACTGGTTGAATCCAATGCAGCCAGCCATTCAAAAGAATAATGGAGGAACGAGCGCTGACGAGCCCTTGCCAGTGGAGAGAGCGAGATCTTCACTTATCCAGCTTAGGCCAGATATGTCTTGTTGTCCAAAACGTAGGCTCCGCAGACCGTCTTATATTTGCCCGTTCGATAAAGTTATTCTCCAGCTAGACTTTGCAAGAAGATAGCGGAATCCCCACATTAAGAGCTGTACTGATTGCAGACCGCAAGGTTTCTTCCCTTCCTAGTTCATCTGCGAGAGTACGTCTACATTTCAGGACAATTTTCGATGTAGATTTGTCACAATTAAGTGCCTTAATAGCTGCCTGGCTATCAGAAAAGACTTAACCGCTTTCAGACTAATAAGATATCGTTTATTGCTGTTAGTTCAACTTGAAAAGCGCTACAGAGATCTGGTAGACGAAAACTTATGCTAAGAGAAAGTTCTAGCGAGTATGCCCCACTTCCCCAATTTGGAGCCGTCAGTGTCGATGGCTGCTGAGTCAAAATACGAGATCAGAATCAAATCCTCTTCCCTTTCACTCCTTGAGGGGATCATGGGCTGGAAGTGATTTTTTAGTCCAGTAAGCGAGACTGTGTAGTCACTTTGCAAGGAGTGCGCGTCGTGAAAAATTCTACTACAGCTTTCTGTCAATGATCCACAAGCGTCGGCGAAGGCTCGTTGCTGGTCTCGTAATACCGTTGATGGTGTCGTAATGCCTCATTGTGGAGGAAAGCGGCTTTAGCAAGACCGACCTCTGGCGCTTCGTCGTGTTTTCGGTACATCATGTATCCTGCCCGACGAAAACTTTATCTTATAAAAAAACTTTCCCTCTACGCTAATTACCGTAATATTGAGGCTGAATACAAATCGGCTAATGATCACTGCAAAAATAAAACACCTCAAGAACTTTTTGATCCGAAGCGTCATTGTATCCCGTACTGCAAACAATGCTAATGGGCATGAGTATGGTTCAATGGATTCGGCGGGCGAAAAGGAGGAGAAAGCTTCGCTGGATGCCAGATTTAGATCTTTAAACAGGGGACGTGCTCTCTTGCATTCGTGCTAAAACCCCCGTCATTGACACCGGCACTGGTGTGTCAAATCTCACAAGAAGGGTAGCAACCGCGAATGTAAACAAGGTTGTCCTCTACAAGATGGATTAGAGCTCCGTAGATACCCTCGGGCCAAGTGAGTGACAAAGGCGATTCGTTTTAACGTTCATAAGCCGCTATTTCTCTTTAAAAATAGGCGAATAAACGTTCAGCATACAAAATTCCACAAACTATGACCCTACATGACGAAAACTCCGAAAAACCGAAAAAATGTATATTCTTATCTTACGGTTACCAAGCGTACACAGGTTTTCTGTCACGATTTCATCATCAACATTACGAAGATGCAATTTGATCTTCGCAAATGCTAAATTTGAGAAAAAAGAACGGGCTGGCGTAGCGATGGCAACAGTTTTTACCACGATATTTCATTTGGATCTGGCGCTACATAAAATCGGTGCTTGTCTCCTCTTTATCTTTTTGAAATTTTTTGTAAACCTTAGTTGTAAGTGGTCTGACTGCGTCTCATCCTCTAAATTGATCGGAAGCTGGGGTGGGTTTTGAGACCAAGCTCGTTTGTGACTAAGATTTTCGTCTCAGTGCCCGACTAATTAGCCAGGCCGGACTGCAACTGTTTCGGTAAGGTTATTGTTGCTTTGTTGAGATTCATGCATTTAGGATACATCCAATATGACGGACTTCATTACCCAGTACTACTTGTGGATATGGGTCCAAACGGTAAATAAATACACAAAAGGCTTTGTTTGTTGTCCAGGTGTTGTCGTGATAACATCGTATCTTACTGGGCAGTGCTTTTCAAAGATAAAATAATAGAAAGTTCCCGTCGTGACCTTCACTGTCAGTTAATCGTCTCGTTGATTCCTCTGGAGTAGCAGTACCCCTAATTAAGGTCTTCGGCTCAAATGAAAGTGCGCTGTGTGTTAAACAGGCAGCTAACGGTTATCATTGGAAAGCGTTGATATCTGCAAGTCATGTTTGCTGCAACTAGAATATATCTCTGAATGCACAGGAACCGATTACCAACTACCCATCGTCTAATTTGCAACAAACCTAAGAATGCATATAACATTGAGCATGCACCCCATGCGGCACATAAGTACACTACCAACCAGCTGGCTACACCAAGCATACGTACGTGCCCATATGCAAAAAAAAGGCGCAATAACGGCACCAATGTGCCAACAACGGTGATACAACAGAAATCCAAGCAACAACACAGTAATAACAACAAAAACCGAAACGCTAAAAATGGGCGAGAACTGCATTGAACGCATTGACTTGGTGATAGACGCACACCAAACCGTTAAAATGCGCCACGATGACCAACCAACCAACCAAAGTCCACCTTCGATGATAAAATAAAAATAGGCAGATGAATTGCCAATCGGGAGAGTGAAACAAGAGGGGTCGTAAATGAAATTTGCAACTGGTCTTGGGACCAGGGGAAGGGAATCGAATGCAGCGATTGGGAAATGACGTGGCAAGTAAGGTGGAATATATTTTGGTAGTATATATGCGTGTAGTTGTGTATTTAAAAGTCGCTGTAGTTATAAATCCATACATATAGAGAAGCAGAAAAGGTAGCTATGGCCAATATATTTGCATGCCACATACATATAGTATGCATGTGTAGTATAGTACAGTTTAGTAGCACTAAAATATCTAAACAGCCAAAGGTTTTGCTTTAACCAGCTCATGTCCAGCTCACACCCTCTCTGGCCTGCGAAGAGTTAAAACTATTTTGCCAAATAAATTTGAATTTTATGTCAACAAATATTTTGCAATATGCCATTTTTTATGGCTTTCAAACATGCAACATAAGTTTGCACAACATTTTGGGTGCTTGTAATTGTATAAGTGGCACACACACATAGGTGAGGTATGAATATTGCCGAGTAAGGTAGCCAACAATTTAAAATATCGATTATTTTGTTAACCTCAGCGATGTGCCACTCTCTACTTATCATCCCTATTGTGATTTTTGTTATTGCTTTAGCTGAATATTAATAAAGAAAAGTGACTCCAACGGCGACCGAACTGACGCTGGTTGGATGAGGAGCGAAGAACGCCAACAACTAAGGTTGAGTAAATAGCAATTG
>NW_016177577.1:0-8420 GCF_001687245.7 Rhagoletis zephyria | reverse complement strand
CGTCTTATTCGCAGAAAAAAAGTTGAAATTTGTAGACCAGTGTAATAAAAATTATATCAAGTACGTAGTAGTGGCTTAAAGATATGCATAAGCACATGCATAAGTGTTTGCTTCTTCTGCTTGCTATATTCTCTGTTTTATTCATAAATACTTAAGCGGCAATTTTCTTGACCGACCCCTAGTAATTAATCCTGCCACTTTTGCGCCTTTCATTTATTATTATTTCCTAGCTACTTGCCAACACTTAGAAGGCTGCCGTTACGGGGGGGGGATTAAAGCATCTCTTGGTCAGCCACTTTTGTCTTAATAAGCATAACAACATTTTTGTACACATACATTCGTATGTGCACATGCATTAGAGAGGTCCTTAAAATGTCAAATTCATGGGGTTTGCTCTACGTATTAAATTAAGAAATCCACGGGTTGAAAAAATTTATTTTTTTAAGAAGCTATAAAAGCTATATTTGAACGATTGTATGATTTTATATTAATGAGTTTCAATAACACCCTGCGACAAAAAGAAACAAAAAATTTCGAAACACACGAAGCAATCAATAATAAAAAATAGTAAAATTGCATTTTAGTTTTCTCTCCAACGTCAGGATTTTTTTAAAGGACTTTGCAGGTTTCAAAAATATGATCGATTCCGAAAATTATTTAAAAAAGTCAGTGGGTTTAGAATACAAATATGAATACCAAATGATATAAAAAATTCTGTAGCATTAAAAAAAAAATTTGTTTGTTCATAAGGACGAATAGGTATTGAAAATTCCGTTTTAACTAATTTTATTCTTTTAAGCTAATAAAATAAGGACACAATTCGAGGATGTAGTCGAGTGTACATTAGTCCTTTACAAATACATTTTTCTAAAAATAATAATTGCAAAATTTCAAGGACATTTAAGGACAAAATTATGAAGGACATTTTCGGTCGTCCTTAAGTATCAAAAAATTTAATTAGCTTAATTTCAACAAAACTGTATTTTTAATTTTCTACCCATATTGTTTTTACACATTCCACTGAATTTTTAAAATAATTTTTTTTGAAGTAATCCTATTTTTCAAACTTTAAATTCTTTTAGAAAAATCCTTACGGTAGATAGAAAACCTAAAAACGCAGTTTTACTATTATTGGCACATGGTTTCGCAAATATATTGATTTTTTGTATGTAAAATTCACTATCCTACGGTGTATTACATAAATATATACAATTTTTACAAAGTCAAAATTTTTTCGAATTTTAGCAATCAAATAAATCAATTTCAAATCCTTTTAGCGACCACTAAAATGTTGTTTAGAATTTTCAAATTTTCGTACGTGGATCAAAATAGACAGCACCATTTCATAGATGTTCGTACTTTTAAGGACCACCCTAATACGTATGTACATATGTATGTAGTCACATTTTGTATTGTACCATGCATTGCTCAGAAGATTGGTAAGTCAATTGGTCAACATCTTCGGTTGATGTGCACATTATAACACAATACAAAAAGGGTAAAGTGTCCCTTTCGTACCCAAGAGCAGTTTGGGAATATTTCTTAAGTACATAGTTGGAAATTTTATTTCTAAGATAGTTAAGTGATTTCTTTGATTGCTTTCAAAATGTCTGTGTAAAATTGCTAAGAATTAGATGCTCTTGCCAATTAGTGATAAGTGGGACCCGGATTTTTGTGCGCTAAAAAATCGAAATTATGCGCATATAGTGTGCAAAAAAAAATCTAAAATATGCATTAAAAACTTAAAAATATGCAGTAAAGACTCAAAAATATGCACTTAAAAATGAAAAATATCCAAAAAGACTTCACGCATTTGTTTTGCTTTTTTAATATTTTGTGTTTATTTTTCATATTTTATTACAAGTTTATAAGAATATATTGTAATTTTTAGTGCCACGAAAAACTCAAAATTACTTAAATATAATCTAAGCAGTTAAAGTAAAAAGAAAAAAATTCATTTAAAATTAATTAGAAATACATATTTATTTCCATTGGGTGGTTCACAAGGTGTCGTACGTGTCGTATTGACGTATGTTGTAAAGTTTTTAACGGCTAAATAAATGTTTAGAGGACTTGAGATCACCACCAACTATTTTTTAACGGTGTGAAATTTCATAATAAAATTTTTGTGTTAGCCTGCGAATTTCTTAAATATAGTTTTAGCCGTTTAAAGTTTATGACATACAACAGTTGGACAGTATACAACACCTTGTGAACTCTCTACTCTATTTGGCCTCAAAATGTTTTGTACAAGGAGAGCGTTCTTTCTTCCTTTTCTTTCTACGTCAACAGTGGTGGTTTGGGCGTACTTGAAGCGAGCTAGTTCATTGGGATTATAGCTATTAATCAGGGGTCACACGATTTGTACATTTGCACCGATTTGTGCATTTTGGCAATCACATAGTGGTGTTGTTTAGAAATTTGAGTTCAGCTAAATAAAAGAATTTCCAGACAACACCACTCTCTAACTTGCTGCCACTTGCGGCCATTTGGCTACTTAGCGCACCAGATATTCCCTTAAGTTCCTTAGACCCCTTTTTTTGTAGAATGGCATCCAATTTTCCTTGATTTTTTGCCTAAGTTCACCCCACACACCTTAAATAGTAGTAACAGCAGTCTCCACAAGATGCACTTGTCCAGCCAATGATTTTTTAAAGCAAACATTTTCCTTAAACTGAAATTTAAGTTTAAATTTAAAGCAGCTTCAATTTGCATTGCTCCCCGAATTCGACAACCCCGAATTTCATTCCTTTCTCTGCAAGAAAAGAAACTCAATAATCAAAAATCATCTTCGCTGTAAATAAGAATACCTGCAACTGTCCTTAAACATTCATATTTCATTTCATTTCGATTCATTTCATTTATTTAATTTGCAGAAAAGTACCAATTATTGTCTAGTCTAAAATCTGGTTTTATTAAAAATGGCGGCGTCCCTTTGATCGATGTTTGGTCGACTTTCTAACGCCATGATTTTTATTGAAAAACTTTTTCATGCATCATGATCATGATGATGTCATAAAATAAATACTTTTTGTTCGTCAGATTATGCTTGTACATCCTTAATAGTCTTTAATTACTCAACCGATCACCATGCAATTTTGCTTACTGGTGTTATTTAACTCACTTAAAATATAGGCCAGCTTCTATCTCGATTAGACGAAGGGGCACTTCGATACATTATGGAAGAGAGAGCCTGGCACCTTCCATACAAACCGAATTAAAAACCATAACTTCAATTATGGGTATTAGGTAGTTGAAATATGTTTTCACAAAGTGGGTATCAGACTAGAGAAGTTAAGGAAGGTTGCAGTTTGAAAACATTTTGAATAGGGTTGCCACCTTTTTGAATAGTGGAATTAAATTAAATCATACACAAATTATATTAAATATTAAAACAAAAAAGTGTTAAAAAGTCTTTAGTTTGAGAGGGTTGCCACCTGTTTAAAACTCATATTAAAATCATTTAATAAATAAAATATAAATGATTTTGAAAACTAAAATAATTAGGATTGCCACCTGCTTCAAAAGCCAAATTCAACTTGATTTAAGCGAATTAGGTAATGGAAATAAATATGTATCATAATACGGGTGCCAGACGCAAGAGGTTTAATGGTGATTTCGTTTCTACCAAAAAATTTCGCCTTTTGATTGCCCCTCTCCCTTTTTGTGTTCGATTCTAAATTAAAGGCAAAGGGTGAGAAAATTTCGTGTTCGTTGCTTAAAATGTCACACCCTTTTAAGGCAAAAAAGGCTAATTCTCTACCCTCTAAAACTATGTCAGTGGAGATAGTTGCCCTGAAAATCAGATGGTTATTTAAAACGACAATATTATGAAATGCGTGAGCTAGACAAGGACAAGAAGGCAAAAACATGACTTTTTACAGGTTTGAGTGTGACATCAAACATATTTTGCACCGACGAAGGGCAAAATTTTTTTTTGGAAGAAACGAAATCACCATAAGAATTTTTAATTTGAAAAAAAAAATAAATAAATAAAATAAAATAAAAATGTGAGAATGTCTGCAGAAATTTGATGCACTCAGCGAAGCGGGTGAATTTTATATAATTACTTAAATTAGATTTTTCGATGCTTCATAAGCGAAGTCCAGTCAAATAGTTTGGCCGTCAATAGATATACCATATGCACGGTTTCCATTCATAAAATTTTTTAAAATAGCAATTACGAAAAGGTTCACCTTTCCATTTCACCTGTTTAAATTTCACCATGTAGAAGTCCTAAAAGGTTGTTCAAGGTTCAATGATTCGAAAATATCAAGTCGAACAAAACCAAGTAACTAGTAGTTAACACAAGAGATTTATGTTATGTTTTTTTATTTTTTTTTATAAAACGACTACCTCCACTTATCTATGTAAATTTTTTAGAACGCACTAAAGTATAAATAATAATCTTTACAAGTACATCGTTTGCAATTTTTTGATTTAATATTTCCAATCAAATGACGTCAGCTTTTCATGAAAAATAACGCAATAAACTTTGTCGCTTAAAGTCAATATGAATTGCTAATACATATTTAGTACTTAGTGAAATTATTTATTTCAGTGTGAATTTTATGGCTATGTTAGTATTTCATCCTTGCCAAACAAAACGCATAAAAATTAGCGTTATTCTAATGAATTTCAATATAAATATTAGATGATTTCTGTATGTATATATGTACATATGTAGAAGCCTAAAATGCCCTTAACACATTTTGTATGCAGATCTACAGTATCGGTCATATCTATAGCACGCCATTTCAAAGTGATATTGTGTGCCACTTATGTTTATTCATTTATTTTTAAGAATTTTCAATTAAAATTTAGTTCATTCTCAGACAAACCCAATATATACGNTTAAAATTTAGTTCATTCTCAGACAAACCCAATATATACGCAAGTTTAACAATTTGTAGAAAACTTCAAAAAAGTGCAACAAAATTTCACCTAAATTTCAAACTTTTTTCTCGGAAGTGTTAGAATTTATTTGAGTACACAGTTTTTTAGCTCCTGCAATTTTAGTCTGATAATGTGCAAATTTCAAGTGGCTACGAATTACCGTTAATTTTTTAGAATTTTTTTTGTCGCATTGGCTTCCATATAATGAATAAACTCAATTTATTTGTATATAGAAGAAAACCGCATCACCTTTGGCGAAAAAAATTCTAAAAAATCAGCGGTCACGTTTAGCCACTTGAAACTTGCACATTATCAGACTAAAATTGATTGGGCTATAAAACTGTGTATTCAGAAAAAGTTTAAATTTATATGAAAATTTGTTGCACTTTTTTGTAGTATTCTACAAATTGTTAAACTTGGGTTTATATGGGTTTTGTTAGAGAAAGCACTATATTTTAATTGAAAATTCTTAAAAATAAATAAATAAACATAAGTGGCACACAATATCACTTTGAAATGGCGTGCTATAGATATGACCGATACTGTATATTTTTGCGCTAACTAATTATGTACATATGTACATACATATATGTATACGTAAATAGGTATGTAGGATTATGATTTATAAATAGACGCGTTCAATGCACAAATTAGCCAAATTCATAACCCAAACTCGTTGCAAGTGCATATGGTACTTGAGTATTTATGGAATGATAAAAATGTGCTTAAATACTTGGTAAAAACATATTTTCTATACATATATTTATGTGTAGTAAATATTAATTTTTGAGAGCTTTTTAAGTTGCTAATCGGTTTAAATAAGACTCAAATTTTAATTACCAATTTTTATTAAATACACGCTAATTATAATAATCAGCAATATTTTATTTTGCGGTCATCATAGTTACATACATACATATGTATGTACATATGTACTTATGTATATGGAAGTGTGCATACATTATAAGTAATAAATAAAACGAAAATGAAATATTTTATAATAATAATTTCAATGGCTAGGCATTTTATGTAGTTGTCCTTATTGCAGACAAAATTTAGCTTGCACATAAATAATATTTTTTACGTCGCGACGATTCGGAACGCAGTTTGACTTTTCGAAACAAACCGTTTATAAAATGTTTCAGTTAAAATTTATCTCCTTATTTTTGAGTAGACTATTTCGAATGAAATCAGAAGGAAAACGAGCACATGCTGCTGAATACGTAATAGTGATGGGCACACTTAAATATTTTGGTATTTAAAGTATCTGCTTGGTATCTGAAGTGATTAGCAGATGCTAAACACTAAATACTAAAGTACTTAAGTATTTTACAGAGCTAAATATCGTAGCACTAACGTACTTACAAGATTTCTTAATATTAAACGGCTCAGGAGGAGAAAGATTATTCCATTTTATTTTAGTGATTAGCAAAATAATGAAATACTTTGAGATTTTCGGAATTTTTAGAAACTTTTTTTTCGGATTTTTTTGGGAATTCTTCGCTTTTCGTTATCATTTTTGAAACTGGGAGTTTTTGAGTACGAGAAATATTAATCTGCACCTCAACTTTTACCAAAAACGGTCGCTGGGTGCGCTTTGGCGCGAAAAAACATGAAGACACATTGGGCCTCATTCATAAAAAGTGATCTAAAGCTCAGACTCAGTGTTTGCACTGATAGGGTGAGTTCAAGCTCAAGCATTTGTACTAGACATCGAGTCGGAGCTTAAGGTCACTTTTTATGCTTGAGACCGATAATTTAAAAACATTGCTTGCACTTTCCATTTTTGTTGGTATGAATATTTGCAATTACATTACTTTTAATATTTTTAAGTGCTGCTTTGCAACCGCCAACTTTAAATTGAAAAAAGCGCTTAAAATCGGCAACCAGGGAGAACTGAGAAACTACTTTACCAATACTCAAAAAAAAAACTGAATATACCGAAATATTTTTGTGCTTGGTAATAATGTAGTATTTTCTAAATACAATTTTGGCCATCGCCAATTATACATAAATATGTATGGAAAATAAAAGGATTTTGTAGGGATAACAAACGGTCATAATATCGATAACAATTACTGTTTGGGGTATTCGTAAGAGTGTGGTAAGTGTAGTATATGTAGTTGGATGTCGTAAACTTTAAAACGCCTCATACCTTTTTCAGCCATCGGAAAGTTATCACACTCGTACCGTACATTTTCTCACTGTCAAAAAATATTTTGTCGTAGTTTCGAGTCACCTAAACATATATTTTACCGTTAAACACACTACGACATTAAAAAAATAAAATAAAGTGAACTGTTTACTTAAAAATTTTGCGAAGTAATAAAGGATAAAGCTTTCCTTATTTACATTTATACATACTTGCCCTGCAGCAATAAGGCGGCCAATTTTCCGTAAAGGAATAGTACTTCACTGGTTAAAATTTGACTGGTCAGAATCGGACATTTGCTTGCAACGAGGAATCGGTCTAGCGATAAACGAAAAGTACAGTTTGGCAGCGACAGGGTGGTGTTGTCTTGCAATTCAATCAAAAAAATTTAAAGAACACCACCCTGTAAATGTCCCAATCGCTTTGTCTAGCATTGATGCAAAGTGAACACTTGAACACACATTTACATGCGTGGCTGTAGGTCAGTGCGCAGAGGCAACATGGTTATAAAGTGATAATTTTTTTTTTGTCTTACCGAATTATGAAAAAGCATCTGTGAAGTGCAGATCGCAATCTTACTCCAAAGAAAAAAATCTCTAAAATTGGACTAGTCCAGAACTATCTTACGGTCAGTGTTGGTTGGACCGGTCCTTTCCCAATGACACGCCAATGCTAAAAAATGGCAGTTGGAACCATTGGCAGGGGAATTATGAGGGACTAGTGCTGGTAACAATAAGGACTATCTGAGGGCTAACCTAGGGTGAGTCTGAATTTCTGCGGGGTATGTTTGCATGTTTATATGACATTTGAGCAATTAAGAGCTTATAATGACGTACATATGTATATATGGGACTTTGTGTATCTGTGTAGTAGTAAAAACGTTAATCTTTTTCTCTTGGAGGGTTGAAAGAAAATTTGATGGATCGCGCGGTAATATTCATTGGATCTGCAAAAACGAACACATGAACACATTTGTATAGGTAGGTATGTACCCTTTAGCAATTCGGACTCAACCTAGGTTAGCCCTAGCGAAAATTTTGAAGTAAAAATTTCCTATGCCAATAATTTAGTGCGGCACTGTTCAAACATACATATGTACATAAATAAATAGAAATTTATTATAATTTGGTGTAATTTTAAATTACTTTAAAATTATTAAATTTTTTTTTTAAGTTTTGCCTTATGATTTTTTTTGTATGAAATTTATATTGTTTTGAAATTTTCAAAAGAAAATTTTTAAAAAAACAGCGTTGAAATTTATGCAAAATTTGGCAAGCCTGGTACACATACATACTAAAGGCCAATTTAAAATATATTTCTCCCCTACCCTGTAATAGGTAAACTCACCACAATTGTCGGTCAGAATTGGTTA
>NW_016177576.1:8283-8421 GCF_001687245.7 Rhagoletis zephyria | reverse complement strand
TGGAAGAGGTCGCAAAAAAGAAGCAGACCAATCTTCCTAGAGGAGAGAAAGCGAAAAGCTAAAAAAAGCTAGCTATGTAAAAGTTACTGTTCCAAAACTTGCAATATTAAATTTTTAAATATAAAATTTGCAAATCTA
>NW_016177576.1:4626-8266 GCF_001687245.7 Rhagoletis zephyria | reverse complement strand
AAATCTAAGAAAAAACTTAATTTAAATAAATGATTAATGTGTCTTTCAAATAAAATCAAAATGTTCATCACTGAAACCATTTTTTCGATTTTGACTAAACTTGTGTTATTAATTCAAAAGTAAATAATTGTAGTTCAAGGGGGCGGATCTATCCCCCCAAATCCCCACCCCCCTGGCTACGCCACTGATTAGCGACACAAAAATGAACGAACTTATATTAATATAAATCTAAGAAAAAACTTAATTTAAATAAATGATTAATGTGTCTTTCAAATAAAATCAAAATGTTCATCACTGAAACCATTTTTTCGATTTTGACTAAACTTGTGTTATTAATTCAAAAGTAAATAATTGTAGTTCAAGGGGGCGGATCTATCCCCCCAAATCCCCACCCCCCTGGCTACGCCACTGATTAGCGACACAAAAATGAACGAACTTATATTAATACAAATCTAAGAAAAAACTTAATTTAAATAAATGATTAATGTGTCTTTCAAATAAAATCAAAATGTTCATCACTGAAACCATTCTTTCGATTTTGACTAAACTTAGTTGACGTTTAAGTCAAATATCTTTCGAACCAACGTAGACAGAGCAAAATCGAAATCAAATTTGGAAAATTCATATTTTTTTTTTTTTAGGTCATTATCACAATTATAAATATTTCATAAAATTTGTTTATATGTATGTATTTGTACCTATTTTTATCACTCACACCCCTAACAAAGCGCACCGTGCAGCGTCTCCTACACCAGAAACAGAATTCTTAAGGGGATGAGGAACTTGACTTTGGATGGGATCGCGGAGGGTGTCGCCACAGAACTGAAGTGTCTGGGACTTATACTGGCTACAATGCTATCATAGCGCAAATGGTGTGTAAAGGTGTAGCGGGAAAATCCTGCGGATGCACTCCAAGGATCCTGAGATCGATGTACTACGTTGGTCGTACGATATACATATGGGCTTCCAAGACTACTCGAATAAAGGTTAGGCAAACTCTCATCAACATTCAAAATCTGAAGGTAATTCTGGAACTCGAGCCACTGCATCTATCAATTAAACAGGCTGCAAAACGAATTCTCCTAAACCCCGCGAGAGGGTGCTTTGGAAAAGTGAAGGTCTTATCATCTAGGAACAGGGACAAGCTGGTCTCCCAGCTCCCTCTAGTTTTGCAGAAAATACAAAAGTATACTTGGTTGTAGTACATGTCAAGTATGGCATACCGTCTCATGATGTATAGACGGGTGTGCACACCAAATTCTAGGTCTGCATACACGTACATATGAAGAAAATTGATATGTTTCAATTTTTCTGCTCGTTGTTGCGGCAGATATGAACGTTTATAGCGTGAAATGCGTGCAGAATTTCATGCTTTATAGAAAATGGTTCTATCTTTAACAAAATCCACGAGCATAAAAGTTCAAAGCTTGCACAGAGTTCACAAAAATAAAACTAATCGAACTTCAAAAAATTTTCATCAAAATTTTAATTTTTTTTTTTCGATTTCTTAGAAACAGTATGAGTATGCAGTTTTGCTGCTGATTCAACTTTGGTTTAATAAAGTGAAGGTTGCAAGTGCATATACCATAGATATAAAGCTTGTTCATAGGAATGTCATTTTAATGAGCTGTTAAGGTGTCGAAACTCCGAATACGGAACAAATACAGGACATTAAAAGAAATACAGAACTATTGGCGCCCGTATAAAATAAATAAATTGCCAGGACAATGCGTCAAAAAAGGGGACTGTCACGTATAATACAGGACGGATGGTCACCGTATTTATAGTAAAATAAGGCACGACTCTCACCTTTTGTAAAGTGCAAAAATGAGTGCAAATTGAAAAATAAATAATAATTATTGAATATTTAATTAAAAATATCCTTGCAGGATTTTTTCAGCCAATGCACTCGAAAATTATTTCCTACCACGTTAAATTTCGTACAAAATGGATTTCATCCATTAAACAGATGGGTGAAAGTCGTGCCTTATTCCGATCTTAGACTACTAAGTTTTCTCTGAGGCCTTGTTCTCGTAAACATTTCCATGTAAGAGTATTTATGATTTTGTATTCACAATTCTATATATATGTACATAAATTTGTCAATATGTTCACATTAATGTATGTAAATATGCAAAGAATTTAAGGAACTTACCTCTCATTATAGGAGAAAAATCGAATACTTTGATACTTCCACGACTTGAGAACTGTCCCAGCAGCATTTCCATATAATAAACTGGTTTTCCAACTAAAAATAATACTATAATATAAGGAATGACGAATGCACCTCCGCCGTTTTCAAGTGCAGTGAAGGGAAAACGCCAAACGTTGCCTAAACCCACGGAAAGTGCAATGCAAGACATGAGGAACTCAATGTCATTTGTCCAGGTATCTCGGTTTTTACCCACAGTTTCGGCAGTGGCAGAGTGGTTGCGAAGCTGGTGTGTGTCCCGCGTTTTCTATGTAAATTTAATAAGATATACAAATTCAATAGCAAATAAGTTTGTAAATGGTATGCACCTATGTACATTAGGGTGGCCCAACATTTTTTTCCTCCAGTCACCCCCCTAACTGAAGAATATCAAAAATAAGGAGGCACATTTTTTTATTATTTTAAAATCGTTTAAGATTTACCCGCGCAGCCGGGGCTTTGAAGTTTCACATGTACTTTCTTGGGGAAAATACATTTTTTCGTAGAGTTGCTATAAAATCGTTAGAAATAAATATTTTTTGATCGAATAAGACTATTTCACTTCAGAAGTCTTAAAAAAAGAACTGTGTGCTTATTTAACTTAAAAATTTTTCTGGGAGTATTTTAATAACCGATCTGTTATATACAAAAATTTGTTATTTTAGGTTTTCATAACCACATCACCCAGGAACAGCCCAATGAAAGTATTTACTTTTTCATTCTTCTCGATTATTTCTCCATTTGATACCCATATTGTGGTATAAAATAAGCTTACATTTTTAATAACCGTTGTTGTATTTTTTAGAAAGGCGGCAACCCCGTACAAACATGTTTTTAACCCTCTTGAAACGCTTTTAGTATTGATGAATAAACTTAATTATTTTATTGAACCTTTAAATAATTTCCGATTTTCAAATATCTGGCAACCCTGTTAATTTTTTTGCCGCTACCACAGAAATAATCGAGTAGATTGAAAAAAAGTAAACACATCCGTTGAGCTGTTCGTGCGTAATCAAAAACATTGATTTTCCTATGTTTGTTTGGTCCACCCTAATGTACATACATATGCATGTATGTATATATGCATGAAAGCTTTTGAATAGTCATCGAAAACCGAAAATATGAACTTTTTAAGAAATGNAACATTAACACCGAATTAACTAATGCTAATTCTACCAAGTCTCCTCTACAAAACGCTACTACTAAATACAAGTACATGCTCGATACTTTTCGCCCAATACAAAGTAATTTTGGTATCGATACTTTTAAACCGAGTACTGAGTTGGTATCGGAAGAAAGTACTTGTATTGAAACCTGATTCAGTCACAATTTTATTCCCGCTCTATTATTTCTTAATCTAATAATTATTGTGAATATGTAAGGTTTTTTGTAAGTTTAGTTGTCAATGAAAAGAAAGTGTCATCAGAATCGTTAACGGTTGAGAAAGTA
>NW_016177576.1:4240-4526 GCF_001687245.7 Rhagoletis zephyria | reverse complement strand
TTTACCGTTATATGAAAAGCGGCCGTAATTTTAGTCTGATTTCAATAAGCGTTTTGCTTCTGTGTGGCAAGTACAATAACCACGCCGAGTTTGGTACAAATTGGTAGAACGGTTACCGAGATACCTATATGTGATCATAAGTGGGCGGTGCCACGCCCATTTTTCAAAATTTAATTATAGACGTATTTTCTGGTAAGGAATTGTTGCAAGCATCAATTTTGAATAAATTGGCTTTAATATTTACTGATTTGTCGAAGATTTCGTATTTCTCCAAATTACCGTTATA
>NW_016177576.1:0-4208 GCF_001687245.7 Rhagoletis zephyria | reverse complement strand
GTCCGATTTTAAAAAGTTTCGGCGATTTTTTATGCTGTGAGTATGCCAACAACTGTGCCAAGTTTGGAAGAAATTGGTGCAGCAGTAACCAAGATATACACATGTAACCATAAGTGGGCGTGGCATTTTCCAAAAATTTATAATATTCTTATTTTTCGTCTAAAAATTATTGTAAATATCAATTTTGAGTGAATTATCTTCAGTAGTTACTAAAATATCGCAGTTTTCGTATTTCTGGAAATTACCGTTATATGGGAAGTGGGCGTGGTTACAATCCGATTTCGCTCATTTTCAATACCGTCTATCCTACGCCAGAAAGAAGTGCACGTACCAAGTTCCGTTTAGATATCTCAATTTTTACTCAAGTTATCGTGTGCACAGACGGACGGACGGACCGACAGACAGTCACCGCTTAATCGATTTCTCTTTTCATTCTGATCATTTATGTATACATTTGTCTATATNTATCGACTTTGTTATCGATATTTTGATTGATTTTTTTATCGATTTAGTAATCGATTTTGTTTTCGACGTTGTTATTGATTTTATTATCGATATTTTTATCGATTTCGTTATCGATTTTGTTATCATTGTTTTTATCGATGTTGTTATCGATATTTTTATCAGTTTCGTTATCGATCTTGATATCGATATTTTATCGATTTTGTTATCGATTTTGCTATCGATTTTGTTGTCGTTATTTTTATCGATTTTGTCATTAATATTTTTATCGGTTCTGTTACCGATATTTTTAATCGAATTGTTATCGCTTTTGTTATCGATATTTTTATCGGTTTTATTATCGATACTTTTATCGATTTTGCTATCGATGTTGTTTTCGCTTTTGATGTTAATATTTATGTTGATTTGTTATCGATTTTGTTATCGACTTTGTAAATTACTAAGTTATCGATTTTTTATCGATATTTTTATCGATTTTGTTATCGATATTATTATCGATTCTGATATCGATATTTTCATTGATTTTTTATCGATGTTTTTATCGATTTTGGTATCGATATTATTATTGCTTTTGTTATCGATATTTTTTCTTAGTGTGTGCTTTCGTATTTGATTTGGATATGCTCTTAACCATACCACGTATTCTACTTTTAAATTTACCGATACAGCCTGCAGACCAAGACGAAAGCGCTGGAATGTTCCTTTTTTTTTAGCATTGTCAGGTTTGCGCTTAGGTAGAGTTTTATGTGGATTTAAGAGGTACCCCACTACGTAGTTTTCAGATATGCAAAATGGTCAATCACTGTATGCCACCTTAACTTTGGCCGAGGGTAACACGTGTTCCGAGGATCGTTTAGATATTTCAATTGTTACTCAAGCTATCATGTGCACCGACCAATAGACATATATGACTTAAATGATTTATGTAGTACTAATGCACTAGTTATGACTATATCGTGTGCGATTCCGTTAAGCTGTTAGAAACGTCATTTGGACGTTTTTTGTATCCTGTTGACGTTCGGACGTTTTTTGTGTAAAAAATTACGTTTTTTAACTTCTCAATAATTTTTCTCTGTTACTAAATCTTTTAGGTACACTGAGGGAAAATAATTTTAGAATTAAAAAAAAACGTGCTAAATTTAAAAAAATACGCATATGAACGAGCACCAACCCAACTCGTTTTAAATTTGAGAATGTTCGTTATAAAGTATATCGTTGCGAAGTGCACAGAAGCTTTTTCGTTATACGAAATTAAAATTAAGAAGAAAAAAATTTAATTTTATGTTCCGTCTGATGCTTTGTATACATATGCTTTCTTAATTACATATGAAAAAGAATCCGTGCAGTGAAAATGCTTCATTTCAATACGGGCCTATTTGATTTGAATATTTCCATTATACGTAGTGTATGTATAATGAAAAAATCCGTTTTGTTAAGAATTTTCACTTGATTTAAAAACGAACATTTTTAAACGGTAATCAAATAAAAATTTTTTATTCTTACAACGCGTTTTTTTTTCTCAGTGTAGAACTTATTTTGAATTATTTTTTTAATTTTTTATTTTTTGGACACAGATGACTTAAATATGATGCAAATCAAGCGTACGAGCATTTTTTTGGATTCTTGGCTGGTATTGTGAACACTTGAGGTTAAGAGACTAATTGTAATGTTTGCAATTACACATTAAAAGCCAAATCAGGAAGAGCTGATCTATTGCAACACGCCCGCTCGCAAAAGCACCAAAAAAACTGTAGCAGCATAAAAAGTCAGAAAAAAGTAGGGGACTTTTTAAGACTTCATTGAAAATGTAATGAACGCAGAAAAGGCTGAAATATTGCTATGTTCCTTCTTAGCAGAACCTCATTAGCATTTTCGACAACCGACCACATAACCAAATGTCTACAAGAAAAAAAAAATTATTAAAAATCAACGCGATTCTTTAGCAACTTATAACCTGCACATTATTATCCTGGAATTTAATAGGATATCAAGCTGAATACTCAAAAAAATTCTTAAAAATCTTAATAAAAAGTTGAAAATCTAGCTGATACTTTGCAGATTTTTTTATAATTTTTGCACAAAGTTTGAAATGGGGATTTATATTTAGTTTGTTATATAATGAGCTAGGGTTTTATGGAAAAACAATAAACATTAATTAAACAAAATAAAAAGAGCTATAATCGATCAAAATGTTGATGACTGAACCAGCTGATCACAAGTGTATGTATAAAATAATCTTTATATTAACGATCTCAAACCAGTTTACAATAAATTGTAGATGTGCTCTGTAGAAATGACATTTTAATATACCTTACATATGTACATACTTATGTACCTTTGTATACAATAAAAGTTTGTGCATGCTTTTGAAAAATACGTGTTTGGGTAGAAAATTACGTTTTTTTAGACCAAGAGGGACGTTTTCTCATTCCGAAGACCTGGCAACACTGGTTGAGAATTCCTCTTAGCTGTTTTCACATGGTAGCGTCAAGTGTGATGGTCAATTTTAATACAAATTTTAAAACGAAGTCAATTAACTCAAATGCATTTACAATATGTGTAGTAAGTACGTATGTAATACCTGTTTCGCGGTCACTGTGTTGCCACTGGATGTGGATACTGCAATTTTGCCATTGTATTCATTATTTTGTAGTTCGAGTTTCGCTCTATACTCGCCCGGTATGGAGGCTGTTGAGGTATTTGTTGAAGTTGACGCGTATGCAAGATTAACGAAACCATTATCGTTGGCCATTTTGGTAGCTTGGTTTTAGCCGGTTGGTTCTTTTAAATAGCGATACTTGGTAACGCTGCATTTATACTAGGTTCAAGGTCAGGAAATAACTCTGAAATTAGATAACCAGCGATGCGATTAAATGTTTAAATTTACAAATTACTCTAGTGTATAGCAAGACAATAATATTTTAGAGCCCGCGACCAACGCTGAGCTATAA
This sequence comes from Rhagoletis zephyria, assembly GCF_001687245.7. Classification (NCBI taxonomy): domain Eukaryota; kingdom Metazoa; phylum Arthropoda; class Insecta; order Diptera; family Tephritidae; genus Rhagoletis; species Rhagoletis zephyria. Next base: position 795 of record NW_016177576.1, on the reverse strand, counting down.
TACATATATGTAGATAATCAATTAACCCGCATTAAGATTTCGACCATAAGCATATGTAAGCAGAGATATTCCAAAAATGTTAAATTTCTTGAGCGCTCCCTGATAAGCAAACATTTCTCAGCTAAAAGTGTTACCGTCTTTTTTGTTTATTTTTTTTAGGTATCATAAAATAGTGTCAGCAGCAGGTAATAATGTACCCCTGTACTTTGGAAGTATTTTACAGAAAAAATAACCTTTGATTGTACACGCAGTTAAAGAAAAGCATGAAAAGGCCCGATTTTTTTAATTCAAATAAGGTCAATATTTCAAAAATGGTGACACTTTTACCTGAAAATGTTTTGTTTATCAGGGAGCTAACCATCTACCTTCTCCTCAAGTTTGGCATGATACTTCTTGGTCACTAAAAAACCTTCTTACTTATTAACATAAAACTACTTGTAAACTAGTAGCGTTTAGACTTTAAACCAATCGTTTTTATACCTTTCGTGAACATAAATATATATTTTAACTTTGGTCCGATGTACGTACCAGAAGAAGAAGAGATATACCCATGAAAATGTATGCCAAAATGATTAAAACGTCAAGCTGAGTAGATTTAGCCATATCCGCCTGTCTGTCCGTTTTAAAGGCATATCTTAAAGAAAAACGAGCCCCTCTCAATAAAAACCTTCTCAATAGATGGAAAATTAAACTAAAATTGACGGATCTGGCTCGCAAATAGTTGCGCGCCCCAATCGCCAGTATTTATAGTAATCAATTGTTCAGTGAAGCCGGCCTTATATACGCGCATCTAAG
>NW_016177574.1:2668-8422 GCF_001687245.7 Rhagoletis zephyria | reverse complement strand
CTGGAATAAATTTTTAAAACCCTCCCGGGTCCCCACAAATTGATTGATTCTATTTTTTATGGAGAAATGCATTTGAAATATTTTATATTTCTTTTCAGCCTAGAAAATTTTGAATTTGAAAAAATTTACACGAATAGTCCAACAGGGGTACCTGGGTACCCACATACAAAATAGGCGGAAAGATGAAGAAATATAACAAATAATATTATAAATAACAATAAAAATTGTATCTAGCTTACTAAAATAAATTTTTTCTTTTTTTACTTTTCAGGTAATAAAAATAAAAAATTGTGAATTGTGAAAAATTGTAAATTTTCAAATAAAAATTATATCTGTTATCTATATTCGTAAAGTTATTTTATCTGTTCAAAAAAACTGCACACAACGTTTAAAAAAATATGTATAAAAACTTTACAAAAACACACAAAAATTCCCCAAGCCGCTCTCTTATTACGACTGCGCGGAGGTGCACCACAACACGTCCTGCTGCTCCAAGTAAACGATCGATACTAAAGTAAACTGGGCTCGAATCGTCACATACGATATCGTACTACTCGTCACGTAAAAACACATTTTTCGGATTATAACATACGTGAACGTACTCTTTGTCCCATTTAGTTTATACTACCTGACATATCACGTAATTCTCTTTCGTATCGTTTTCGATCCGTGAACGGATGTTACGATTCGAGCCCAGCTTATACTGCCTGACGTAATTTTCTTTCGTATCGTTTTCGATCCGTGAACGGATGTTACGATTCGAGCCTTGAATAGAATACAGTGTTCTAGTATATGGGTGTTCCATCGGAAGGTCTACCGCGACAAAAAAAAAAAAACAATAAGTCAAACATATATCTTACGTATTTATGGGCCACTTTGTCTGCTTTTTAAAATATATACTGTAAGTGATGCTAGGGTCGACGTATTATCAAAAACCGTATTTATGGTCCGATTTGGTTCGAATATATATGTAGTTGAAACATAATAAATCACATATTTCCAAAAAATATACCCTGAATTGGCGGTTAAGTCAAAATTTAAAGTATAGATCGTCGTTTAAAGTACAAAACCACGTATCGTCGTACTGCAAAACCGCGTTACTGACATTTTTTGTCAAAAATGGGATTTGCTCAACGAAGCTCTTGGCTTAAGCCTTATCCATTCGTCCTGAAATATACTAGCCAAAAATGCGATTGCTTTATAAAAGAGAGAGCTCTACAAAATAATTTATGCACCCTTTGTATTAAATTGATAAGCGGTTTTGTACTTTAAACAACGATATACTACATGCGAAGTCTGTAGTATTAAATGAAATTGCTTCAATTGTTTTGACAAACGTCACGTAAAAAATGTCGCGTGGTAGATTTCACGTGCTAAATTCGTCATTAAGCTAAACAAGTAAGTTTTAGCAAAAAAAAACCGACTTCAACTCTCATATAAAAAATAAAATATATATATATCTCATGATCCACTTATCGGATCTTTACCAGATTAGTAAGGGACCACCTCTGAGACACTACCTTTCCGATGCAAAAAGGATTATCGAAATCGGTTGACGTGGTCCAAAGTTATGCGGTAAAAAATAAAAATAAAAAATAAATAAATAAATATTCCGACGAACTGAAAACCTCCTCCTTTTTCGGAAGTCGGTTAAAAAAAAAAAATGAATGCAGATGTTCCAACATGAAAACTACCATTAAAAAGGCAAATTAATCCATTTTAGTTTTAAATTTATTACATTTCGCAGGCCTGTATTATTTAAGAAACCTTTTTTTAGGGAGGATGTTTGCCAAAAATTCTTTTGACTATGGAGACCGCCAAATACTATTTTACAACACCAAAATAAAATACTTTGATTTTTCGGCACAGCAAACGGGTTTTTGTTAGTTTTCAACTAAAATAAAATAGAACATATAATAAAACAACTTGTTTGTCAATACTTTTTATCCCCATGGGCTTTATTAAACAAAAAAACTCTACCGCTTGCAATTTGATGCAATTATAGAACTATAATAATATGCATATTTGTGTATATATGTATGTATGTATAAAAAGTGTATGCATTTCACAAGATTTCTTCTTGTTATTATTCGCTTTTTGACAGTTAATATGCAGCTTAAAAATTTATTCTCCAACTCAAATAAAATTTAGCTTTTTTTCTTAATATTGCTTAAAATTCCTTTTAGCTAACATAATTTCGGTATTTTCGATTTTGTTTTGTATAACATTTTATTGTAAAAACCATTACATACGAAGGCATAAATTGACAAGTCTTTTGAGTGGTTGCTATTTGCTCTAAGTTAACAACGTTTCAACAATAGAGAGAAGTAAAAAGTTGTATTTTAGTCTTGCTAACTACTAGTGGACGAGCGTTAAATAGGACGAGCTGTCTCAATTTTTATATACACACGTATGTACATATGGACTGGTATAGGTGTATATAGTATTGTATAAGTACTTTAATTTACTAAAAGACTATAAGACACATGCAAATTGATGTTTTACTTTAGTTTTTTTCTCTTTAGTTAATTTTTTAGTCGCTATGTTTTAATTAAATATTTTTTTTTCTTTTAATGCACTTTCAAATTGTATGTGTATGAAAAATTTTTATTAATTTACTCTTTGGTAGGTTTAAAAAGTTATTTGCACACCAATTTTATTTAGAATATTCATTAAAATGTTTATATTGAGCAAATTTTTAGTAGTAAAGCTGTTTCGTAATAAATTTTACTTATTTGTGAGAGTTTAGTTTTTACTTTGTTGTCACACGTATGTACATATGTATGTTGTGATGAAATAAATGTTCTGAATAAGCCCCTACCTATTAAGTACCAGCATAGGGTGTGTTGGTGTGTTCAGAAATGCATCAGGCCAAAGCATCAGACGCTTTTATTTCTAAACTGTAATTGATGGAAATGTCCAATATGCGCAACCACGGTTAAATGCCTCATTGAAACGTAATTACGTAAATAAGGCATTTCCATCAGTTGTAGTTTCAGTTGTCGTCTATACATTGGGCTTCGCATGTTTATTTAGTGACTGTGCCTTAAGAATTTAGTACTAGCCATTCGAACGTGAACGCCAAAATATTACGTATGTTTTTCTATTCGTTTTTACTACAAATTCATTTCAACGCTTAATAATATAGGCGACAGGAAGTATACATTTTTTCTTCTTGATATTTTGCAACACAACAATGTGTATAAGCATATAAAATTGGTGATTGCGAAAATCTTATAAATTCAGCCGAGGCTGTCAGAAACCCAACTTGAATATTACGGTAAAATAGTTAAACTGTATTTATTTTCTTCGCCTTGGCATTCAAGGGACATACATATGTATGTAAAGGTTTACGAAAAACAAAATACCCTCTACAATAAGCATTTATAGAATTTAAGAATCCAAACAAAAATTTTACACAAATTACATAAAATCACAATTTTTTCTTGGAATGTAAGTCTGATGAACAGTGTACACTGTCAGTTAATATGTATTTAAATTTAATTATATTTGAAACAATTACACATACAAAATAGCACGTTTAAAATAAACTGACAATTTAACATTAATTTAAATAGACAACTACAGTAAAACACGATTAAAAATACTAACAACACACGTTTTTTCTCTGACGTTTTGCAGATATGTATGCATGTATATCAATGTGTATAAGTTCCTAATAATACAGTTTGTTTAGTTAAGTTGCGGCGACGTGCATAGTGTTTGAAAAGCAATTTGTAACAATTCCGCGAACCGTCGTTAAACGCATAAATAACTATTCACTTTACACAATTAATTTATACATAATTAAGTAGTACTAGTTACGAATGTAGAAATAAAAAATAAAACGTGAAGCATGAAAATTTGTGTGTATATGTGTCTTTTTTCGTATTTGTTATGCCTACGATTTCTTAGATTTTTGTAGACTTAGATTTTTTTTTTCAAATATATGTATTATGAATGCATGTATATATACTCCGCACTACTTCTTTGTTCGACTTTTAAAAGTTTCGTTTGCGCCCTTGCTCTAAAAACCCGGTCATTTCATTTCATTCTCAGTATTCAAATTTGTCCCTTTCCCTATTCCATTCAAAGATGTAGTACACCATCTTTTGACTCGCCGCCTCCAACAACTGTTGTTGAAGCTGTTGATGCCGTTTGGTGATGTTGTGACGTGATTATCAAAGCCGGTGAAGGCACAGTTGACTGTTGTTGAAGTTGTGGCTGCTGTGCAACGTTGTTGTGATCATCGAGTGTTACACCAGTCAGATCGACAACTTCGTCTTGGTCATCCTGTTCATTTTCATCAGATGTATTAGTCTGATTGGTATGATGTGAACCGCTAGATAGTTGACTGGTACGCGAGAAAGAACCGCGTCTTGGTGAGGTAAGCGTGCGCTGATTTGCCGGCTTAACTGTAATTATTAAATTGGAACTATTTGCTACCATCATATCGGTGACCTGTGAAAGTTATGTTGATTAATATCCACAGGATATTGACAAACTTAAAGGAAAGGTAAATCGCACCTGATCTAGGGTTTTGCCAGCCACTTCAATACCATTCACTTCTATAACTTCGTCGTTAACTGCTAGGAGACCAGTACTCTCAGCAAGGCCACCAGGAACAAGCCGTGATATGAAGATACCAGGCTGTTTTTCTAAACCATTTGCCGTTACTCGCACCGACGTACCATCTCTGTGTAAATGAAAATAAAGGGAACGTTTATAGTAATTGTGTTCAACTGAAACTCTTTAACTGGAACCTTTCTTTATTTTTTAGAATTCGGTAATAGCGATATATGGGCATATCCCCAAAAAAAACTTGCATTTTTTATTTGCTTGTATCTTTGTACTTAACCGTTTTTACTTCCAAAAACTTTTGTTGAATATAGCACCTTCGCAGTGCCTTGTAATAGTTGTGATATACATACGACCTTTCAGTTTCCTTCCTATTTTAAGCTTAGTTACGCGTGCGAATGTCGCGTTCGTAACCCAGGATATGCCCATATGTACAATTGGCTCACTTTAAACCAATAAAAACAAAAACATCCGACATTCATTTCCATTAAAATTAGGTTCAGGTTCAAATTAACGAGTTTCGGCATATGTATATTAATACTCTAAACGCGTCTAAAGATGATGTTATTGTATTGATTGAAACGGCTCCGATAAAAATATAATTATCTCACAAATTAACACAAATGTAAGTAATAAAGTATTACCACCTTCCGACGAGGGTATGAAAAACTGTTAGACCGAAACCAGAATACTCGCGGGTAATTGAAACGTGATTCAAAATAATTTTCATATATACATATGTATGTACACATGTACATATAGTATAACCACTGAAATGCTTTTTGATTGTGTGTTATTATAAGTTTTAGAAAATATAACTATTATTCTGTTATTTTATTTTTCTAGTTTTATCTTTCTTTTTTGTACTATAAAAGATCTCTTTCTGTATGATATGAATTGATATGATATATTGCTTAGTTAGGATTTTTTTAACTAATATATAAGGACCCATAATCATATGTAATTAACTATATACTCTCAACCTTGAATCTGACATTAAAAAGGTTACAATGGTCTATGCACAGCTATAAGTTCAACGTTAATAAATATAAGTTTAACCTTTAGTAAATATGTATGTATGTACATATTTATAGTGTAAATCGTTTTTGTTTTTGGAAATGCCTACTTAAAGGGGCGTATGAAATTTACATTAATGTAAGAACAATTTAACTAATT
>NW_016177574.1:843-2568 GCF_001687245.7 Rhagoletis zephyria | reverse complement strand
TAAAGGGGCGTATGAAATTTACATTAATGTAAGAACAATTTAACTAATTCTCTTGCTTTGTAGATCAATGCTTCTTAATTACTCATAAAAACATACCAACATACCTTATATAGAAACCCAATGGCTTATCGCTTCCGTGTTTTAACAATCGTACCCGACGATGTGTCTCTGGTACTATATCCACATCAATTATAGCTGATACTTGACGAAAATCATGCGGTATTGAAATAGTTGGTGCCTTTGCCTTAACTGGCGTTTGACCTAATATGCTGCTGATTAGATTGTTACGTGGCTTCATTGTGCCAAAACCGGGAAACTCCTCCAAATCATCTAAAACCGTAAGAATTATGTGAAAATAATGTAACACATTCAAATATACACTTACCTTTACGTTGCACAATGATGCGCAACAATGGCCTTGCAATTTTCAACGCTCTGCCGAAGTTATCGTCATTATTAATTGGCAACAGGTCATTGTCACGTGGATCAATATATAAAATAATAAATTGTATGGTTTGCAGTCTATGCAGGTTTTCAATGAGGGCAGAAAAATCCTCAAAATTTTGTATATCTCCATGACGTTTAAAGCTCCAACGACGAAATTCTGCGTCAAACTAAGAAAGAATAAATATAATAATTAATAAAGTAAAATACGTTACATAGGCACGTATTATACTTTTGAAAAGTATCTTTCGTTTTCTTCGAAAATATTAGGATTTATGTATATTAGTTCCTATTTGAGGTAGTAATATCTAATAAGGGCACAACCTCTTTAGGAATTCNAGCTCCAACGACGAAATTCTGCGTCAAACTAAGAAAGAATAAATATAATATTTAGTAAAGTAAAATAAGTTACATAGGCACGTATTATACTTTTGAAAAGTATCTTTAGTTTTCTTCGAAAATATTAGGATTTATGTATATTAGTTCCTATTTGAGGTAGTAATATCTAATAAGGGCACAACCTCTTTAGGAATTTGCTGATGGCACGATTTGAATAAATTACTTAGGAATGTAAAACGAATTCTGGGCTGGAACCTACACTCCCCCACAACAAGCAATGACAAGTGCATATGTATGTAGATACAAATATGTATATATGCGTGCANATTCTGGGCTGGAACCTACACTCCCCCACAACAAGCAATGACAAGTGCATATGTATGTAGATATAAATATGTATATATGGGTGTAAAAAACGTACATATGTACACATAGATATACATATAAAGTGCACCTACGGAATGTTGCCAGCACGAGTACGGCAATGAAAACTATCTTATCCAATCGAGGTCATGGGCCACACTATATACATGAATATGTACGCTTTTTCCAATCCACTTCAAATGCTAGGGAGTGTTGATGCACTTTCACATTTCAACTTCAGACGCCCATCAAAATACCCATATCAAAGTCATAATAAAAAAATAAGATACGGAAATAAATTAATAAACCTACATGAATTTAATAACTTGTAAGGAGAATAAGGTGGCCGGTATCAAGGGTCGCTATCATAAATACATTTGTACATATATAAATGCTGTATTTAGTAAATGTATTGTATGTACATATATATGTANCCAATCGAGGTCATGGGCCACACTATATACATGAATATGTACGCTTTTTCCAATCCACTTCAAATGCTAGGGAGTGTTGATGCACTTTCACATTTCAACTTCAGACGCCCATCAAAATGCCCATATCAAAGTCATAGTAAAAAAA
>NW_016177574.1:0-701 GCF_001687245.7 Rhagoletis zephyria | reverse complement strand
AAAAAAATAAGATACGGAAATAAATTAATAAACCTACATGAATTTAATAACTTGTAAGGAGAATAAGGTGGCCGGTATCAAGGGTCGCTATCATAAATAAATTTGTACATATGTATGTGTATAAATGATGTATTTAGTAAATGTATTTACATACATATGTAGTGTGATTTTCAATGTTAGGCCTAATTGCGGCATGCTGCAACGAGCCTAGCCCAGCTTAGCGGTAAGCTAGTGGGAACTAGCGACGGTGGCGGTATGAAAGCTGGCAAAGGCACCGCTATGAATCACACTGCCATGTCGGTGAACAATTGCTATGGAGCTATTTTTTAATAGATTTATTTAGACTTAACATATCTCTTTTGTAATTCATACCACCAACTTAAATCGTATGCAACTCACGGGAGGCACTTGTTTTTTTGTCGTAAATTTTATTAATTCACCTTTGATTTCACTTCGATAAGATTTGTTTCTGCGGTGGCCATCGAATTCGTTTTATTTTTCGACATTTTGGTTTTATAACATTAAAATGCCAATACACCAACTCGAAACTTGCGTTATTTTTCTCTTTTTTATTGTTATTCAAGCAATTTTTCACAAAACTAACAGAAAATCTAAAATTGGCTAAAATTATAAAAGAACGAAAGGCAAAGTAATTCAACAACAAAAAATAAAAGGCAGGGATGTAATCCGCATACAAGGCA
>NW_016177573.1:0-8423 GCF_001687245.7 Rhagoletis zephyria | reverse complement strand
TGAAGTATTTATACATATTTTTCATATTTCAAAGTTCTTGAAAAAAAAAATCCAGACCTCAGAGATATAAAGGAAAAATGTAGTTTTATAATATTTGACCAAGGGTTTCACGAGTATGTTTATCGATTTTTTGTGTATAAAATTTACTGTTGAACTTCAATAAAAAATCTCCCATGCTGTTAATCTGCGCTTGTTACCATCAATATTGGTACATGTACACTGCCGGGAAAAAGTATTGGCACAACAAATTTTACACAATATATGCAACAATTTTTTTTTTTCTAATATAAAACTTGTACTTTATTATAACCAAATTGATTGTGCTACAAACTCACATACTCAAAAAAATTCTAAAAAATCTGATTAAAAAGTTGAAAATTTGCAGAATTTTCGTGACTTTTGCACAAAGTTTAGTAATTATATTTTTATGTTTTTTGTTGTAGAATGAACCATATTTTTATAAAAAATTGGCGGAGGAATATTAGAAAAAAAAATNATGCATTTACATGCTTCATAACAAACAAGAACACATGGTTTCGCAAATCAAGCAAAAATCCCTTTCAAAAATTTACCATATGGATTCGCAGTTTCATTAGACACAAATTCCTGAAAAGAACACAGCTCAGATAGCACTGAGCGCCACACGTATGTAGGTATTTAGATACATATGTATGTATGTAAAGAAAACTTGCTCCAACATACAGACATACATATGTACGCCAATTCGCGTGTGCTTCGTCGCCTGGCACTCTGGGTATTTAATGTTTTTTTGTTATTTTTTTTTATGAAAATGAAAATGAATGCAGTCAACAAGCAAACAAAGTCTTTGCAAAGTCGACACAAAATTCAAAATCCGTACAAGAAACCAACCGACTGACATATGGAAAGCAACTGTGGCAATGTAGAATAGTACGGGTATGTAGTTAGTGGCATTCGTAACACCATACACATCATATTTCTCACACCCTGGCGAATTGACATCGCACCATCGAGCCAAGAGGCTCTGCGCGCTGCACCCATGGGAGCTAAATGAGATCCACGAATGAGCGTGTAAGTAGGCGATTTTGCATGCAACGAACAGTGGGAGTTGTGTGAGACTCGTAAGCAAGAAATTATAAAAGTATTAACACAACATTGGAACACATGCTGGCAGAATGGAATGGTTTCTGAGGTAATTAAAAGTGTTACGGAATGGTCTTTTTAGTTCCTCTACTAAAGATGTGAATGGTACACTGTAGAAAAAAAAACTCGTGCGCATTGATTTACTTTTCAGACGACCTAAAGGGTACTTTTTCGAATGGGTCTGAATTTTTATCTTTCGAAAATATTTATCATAAGTGCAGTTAAAAACCATATAGTACAAAAGTATTAAGAAACGTAACATTTTAAGAGAAGTACATTCCGATTGGAGTAAGCCAAAAAAACAAAAATTAGTCTAATTTTATTAATCAACCATTTCCATTTTTCAACTGAAAAGCAGTTTTATAACCACTTGTACCTACTCGTAAGTAAAATGTTTTTTTTTTTGCTGTTAGTTATTCATTACCGCGTCAGTAAGAATATAAAATAAATATGATATCTAGTCCTTTTTAAAATAAATATGTACATTAGGGCGGGTCAATTTTTTTGGAAGATTTTTTCGCCTATGAGCATATAGCACAGAAAGATTCTACGTGTAATTCTAAGCAAATTTTCCGAAGAAACTGCGGGTCTAAATCAATGTGGAGTTTTCCAAATCGCGAAAATAGGTTTAGAAGAAAAATAATACTCCTACATATGACCCGCCCTAATGTACATATTAAAACACCAACGAGCGATGTTAAAAAACTGTCGCTGGCAAAACTGTTTGCCCATAAAATTCAGCTAATTAAAATGGGAAAAATACCGAGGAATACTTAGTCAACTAAACATTCATTTACACTCATACATATACATATATGTATGTGCATTAGGGTGGTACTTAAATATCATGGAGCGCCTCTTTATTTTATTCGAAGTCGAAAATAAAGATATCGGCGAAAATTAATAAGTAAAAAAAAGTTAAATTTATCAGAATTTAAGTCAAAATTTGGTCACATTTTTGAGATTTAAAAATATTTTAATTTTTTTCAAACCGTGGTAGCGACCCCCAAAAAATCTGAAATTTTGGTGTATTTGTTTATGTTATAAGTAGAACAAAAAATAAATAAAAATTTAGAAGCTGATATTTTTAAATACCACCCTAATGTGCATACATTATGTAAATTAAGGATTAAGTGAAACAGCAACTTACCTTTTTATAGCGAAGCTATGGTATTTGTGCCGAAAGGTCAGAAACTGAAGTGAACTGAAATATAAGGCAAGAGAAAAAATGTATTTAGAGTTTTCGAATATGTAAATAACAGATTTGCTTGTATAAACGTTCGAACATGCACATCTGTAGGCATTAGACATAACAACTTAACTCGGCTATAGTTTAAGTAAAGCACGAGTACCAAATCTTTCAGTTTCCATGCGATATTTGTAATATTTAAACAATCACAGAAATGGTGAAGTGAAAATGAAAAATTCAAATTTAGTGAAAATTTTAATTTTCCCCTACATCATTTGATTTTATCAAATCACAAAAAAAAATTCTCTTGACTGCAAAAATGGTTTAGCCCACTTCAAACTTATATTAATTCTTCCTCATATTGGTAAAAATTTGCTATAAAATTTTGAAGAAAAAAAATTGGCTTTTTCGAGAAAAGCAATTTATTATTTTTTGGCCGCCATGTTGTTAAGTTTAAAGGTTTTTGCAAATTTCAAACGAATTTTCAATGATTGTAAGTCTTCTGAAGAGAACCGGAGTCTTCCTATCGAAAAATATTGATTTTCAAGAATTCTATACCATTTCTACGAAAATTTGTTTTTTTTCCTATATAAAGAACATGGAAAACTTTGACCGACCTCTAAATATTTTTTGATTTCAAAATAAAAAATAGGGGCTCAGTATTTTCGGTATAGCACAATCCTAGGGGGTTAGAGCATAAAAATTCCGACTTTACTTTTCACGTGCATTTTTGGACCACCCTAATGTGCATACATGCATGACTCATGCGTGCTTACGTAAGGCTATTTGTGCATAATAAGATAACATTAAAGATATCTTAGTAGATCGACATATCTCGCCAGCCGGTTCGAAAACGCCCTATCTCAGAAAGTTTTTCAAGAACGCCCTATTCAGAATTTAATGTAGAATCGCCTAATTCAGAAGTCGGTTCAAAAACGCCCATATATGAACATATTTTCTTGGTTTTTAGGTTCTTTAACATTTAACTGTGATTTTATTCCTTTAGATATGCTATTGCATTGCTATGGATAGCAATCGAACAGATAGTTTCACCCGAAAACAAATTCGCCCGATTTTTTTTCATTCGCGCGAATACACAGAAACGTAAAGTGAACGATTAGGGGCGAAAGTGCAACTCTTGATAAGGCTATATATGTTTTTAAGTAAATATATACACATGTATGTATGTAGTCAAAAACCTCGCAAGTTTTTTCGATGCTTTAATTTTTATATAAAACGTTCATTAAAGTAAGCAATGGCCAATTCAAAATGTTAATAATTGCTGTATATTTTAACATGCCCAAGCAGCTAGTTATTTATCTGTAATGCGACATTATTATTGCTTATTTTTTTCCACCCGCATGGCAACACATTAGTCGATAGTGACAACTAAATGAACACGCATTCATTTTCATTCTCAAAGGTTAAATTTTACTGCTTCTTTTTCGAAGACTTATCAGCAAATGTGGCGTAAAATACACAAATATGAAGTACGTAGATAAGGCAAGCCACTGAGTAAAGCAGCATTTACGAATTTCAGAAAGCGTAGTGGTTATGCGACAATCAAAACGAACATTAATAAGTATGTACATATGTTTGTGTGAGAGGAATAATGTTTGTTTTTATATAAAATTCTTTAGTTATCGCTAAAAAAGTAGGGAAACCACAAACAAACTTCATTTGAGAGGCGAAAAGTTACAATACGTTTTTTTTTTGAGTTGGTATTTAAAATAGAATGAATCGTTGAAGAGCCTAAGAGCATTGCACTTTTTGTCGCACCAATCTTGTGTAAAAAAAGAAATCGATCGATAGGTATATGATTTTTATCAAGTTAAGGTCAGACTTAGACTTGCAAAAGTATTTGTGTTGGCTGAGAGAACTGGCCCCCCGATTGGAGTCGGTTAACTCGTGTCGCACAGGGGCAAAGTTCAGATTACCCTATGAAGACGTCGTAACCGACAGCAATCGGGACCAAAATTTATTTGTGATATCTGTGACCGTGGTATAACCGATTGAGGGGGTGAAACTGAACAAAATCGTTCATTTGATTTTTTTTAGGGACCACCCTTTTGTTTATACATAAGCAAATCCTAGAATGTTACTGGCCGTCTCCACAGGATAAAGTTTATATCTTGATACATATGTCGGAATATAATTTGCCAATAGAGACCGCTCATTGCTCTTCGAGAGCAATATATATCAGAGCTTATATCTTGCCATCTATTGCCGGCAATTTGGTAGTTTGGCAGCTACTTTTTCATTTGCACGAAAATTTCGTGGCTGCAACATCATTATTATTTTAATATAAAGGCAAAAATTTAGCTGTTTCCTGTTAAAATATTTGTAATTATGTATTTGGTTGTAAATGGCCTATTTTTTTAATTTTTTAAGCGATTAAATCCGGCAAAAATACGTTTTGGAAGCTATCATACAAATGCTTATATCAAGATGTAAAAAAGCCCACACAAATATTGCCGCTGATATAACTTATACCTAGCGACCAAAATGACAGCTGGGCAGCAATAAATTTTATCCTGTGGAGACGGCCAGTTAGAGTGAGCATTGGGGTGGTTCTTAAAATATCAACATCTAAATTTTGTATGGGGACCCACTATATTTACTTCCAACTATGTGCGAAATGAAGAGATTTCAAAGTTTTAAAATAAATTTTGGGGTCGCTTCGAGTTTTGAAAAAATAAAAAAATTTTTTAAATAGCAAAAAAAAAAAACGACACCACTTTGACCAGCTATAAATTAACAAGTTTTGCTCCGATCAAAAAAAGTGGCATGTCCTTTGACCCGCACATTATTTGTCTTTCTAACGATTGGGAATAAACAGACTTGTCAGTTAATAGCGTTTTCTTTTCTGGAAATAATGTTGTATTTATTCTGCCCTGCGCCAGGGCTGTAAAGTTTTCGTGTTCTTTTCTCAGCATCTTCACATGCATATTGCGTGCTCTTTCCTTAAAGTTTTGCACTCTGATAATGTTGCCATATAAGGAGGTGACATTTTTTTCGAGAAAAGGAAACGCCATAAGTCGTGAATAAAATCATACCCCGAAATATACAAAAACACCATTACCTCAATAAAAAAAAAAATATATTTTAAATGCGTTTTGATCTCAGGAAGTCCATACTGAGATTTTCGGTATTTTTTCAAGATTTTTCATGTAATTATGGAGATATATATTCAAAAACCAGCGTTATAGTGGTTGGAAAAAATTAAAAAAATGCTGCAATTGTTCTGAAACAAACTGAAACAAATGGAACTTTTTAGGAACATTATTTAAAATCTTCGGCAAGAAAATTCCGGCGAAATGTCATCTGTTCTCGCACAAGAGAAAAATATCCAGAAAAGTAGGCGAACAGAAACTTTGCAAAACTTGCAAGTTAAACGAACAGTTGATAGAATTTTGATTTAACTTCATAGGTACATAAGTGTAAATTTTAAAACATAAGAAAACTGGCCACAAGGTTTTCCCTGACACAGTTTATTGACTAAAAGAATAATTACATACTTGCTTCTACACTTTCAATTAATCTTATTTTATAATTTTTATCTTCCAGGCCATTAAAGACTATTTTGGTGATTTGTGTAAATTCCAACCATCTGTTTTCCTCAGTCGTTTGTTTAAGAACCACCCTAATATACATGAAATCCAAATGAAAATGGTAAAAATTAAGCAATTTATAGACAAGTCGTTCACACTTCCATTCAGCTAATCAAAATTTATTACAAAATGCTAAACGAAGTGCTACTAAAACAATCGAATAACATTAATGGTGCAACAAAAAACAATTACTGAAGCCGCTAAAAATTCAGCATTTTAATTAATTTCAATTTAAAAAAATATCGAAATAAACAATCAAAAATGGGTAGAAAAAGGGGGCAACTAAGCTCGAGCCACCACACAAAGCCTGCTAAAGATCGGACAAACTCATATACATACATACATACATATGTATGTATGCGAATCAGCAATAAAACCATTCTCAACACATTCATAAGCCAACGCAAATGAATTAATTCGTTGAACGATTTTGGAATCAATTTGAATTTCATTTGAAGTTGTCATCGACAACAACGTAACGGCAAAGCGAAAAAGGGCATCACGTACCCAACGGCAAACTTGCATAGAACATACACACAAAGTATATATAATTTTACATACACACACATGCATGCGCGCATCTATTGAGAATGTTAACCCAGCAGAAAAAAAATATACATAGATAAAAAATTAATCACTTGTAGTTAGCTTTTTTGCATGATATCGATAAAACGCATAACTTTTAATTACCTACAAAAATTTAACTTGAAACTAGTTTAAAAGTAATGCAGACCTAATCGGCAGTTTGTTTTCTTTAGACATGTTTCTATTTAAATAACCTCATATTTACAAATTTTACTTTGAATTCACTTTTTTCTGCGCTTCACCGATAGTTTTTCGAATTCAGTACAAATAAAATGAGGATCGAAATTTTATATTACGTGAATTCTTTTGCCACCGTGCTACAAAAAACACTCGCTTAAATGACGAAATACAAGCAAAGCAACAACACAAACTCGGCTAATTATCCGAGTTCAAACAGGTCGGTTAAAAAATACGCGACCTTAAGGGTAGTGTTGTTAAGCGAAAAAACTGCTCTGTTGTGAATTGTTAATGGGAAAGTGGAGAGGGAAATTTGTGTTTCCTTATATACGTGACTTATATTTTAAATAAGTATATATATTAACCAAATACCTCGCATAATCACTCATTTAAAATGGTTTTTGTGTGTAAATCCCGTTAAACTGATCATATGTTTCTTGCCAACCGGGTTGCTTAAATAGCTAAAAGGAAATTTTACCCGAGTTGAGCGTTCTTTTTTCGCACGCATACAATAAAATGCAGCTATTATTATGTTGAAATTACTTATGTCTGATGTCATTCGGCCACCTATAGCAGAGTATGTAAATAAATATGTAAACTTAAAGAAAATAAATAAATAAAAAATTAAAAAAAAAATTATAATTTACTTATGTCCAACAATAATTAGTTACAAATTAGTTGACACCTTATGTACCTTAATTATTTCGCGGTTATCGCCATACAAACATAGTTAGCTTTCGCCTTAAAAAAAAATAAGCAGATAATAGTGACCTTTAGTTCCTTCCTAATCAACTTCAAATTAACTTATAGTTAAATACATTTCCTGCAGGGTCGTTTGTTTTCCAGCCGTTACAGATAGCTGAAAAAGTTGCCAACAACAAAGCAAATGTTGTTGTTGCAATTGAAAGCAACAGTTCGCTTGAGTTTGGAATGTGGCGGTATACAAAACACGCTCGCCTTTCAATTAAATTCCATTGAAGACAATTAAAAGTATCTCGCAGATACCCGAGTTGCAGCCGCCGCAACAACACAATTTGAATGAAACGCCAGAACAGTAGTTACGCGTTTACATATGTATGTATGTATATACATGTATGTATGCAAGTATCTGCATGCTAGGCTAGCCCGTTATCTCGTCAAACTCGCAAATACACACACACACACACATGCAAACATACGAAAGGTTCCACTATGAAATGATGGCTATTCAATTACCGTTACTTGCATGACGCACTCGTCGGGCCAGCGATGACGAAGCCAGCAAAGTCGTCGAACGTCAACTTCATCGCCAACGCCGACGCCGCCGTCGTCGTGGACAATGGTGCATAGTATTTCCAGGAACTTGAACTTTGCTGTCGTTTGCGTGTCAGGCGCCAAATGCGCGAATTTTGCAACGGTGTTATCCTTTCGTGCGCGCTTTCCAGTGTTAATTTTTGCTGCTTCCGTTTTGTAACAAATTTCACAGAATAACAAAATATTAAACTGCATTTGTATGAAATTTATTTATCTTGGAATCTTTCACATGCATACGTAATACGAGTATCAAACACCTCTCGCAATTTTTGTTCATTTCAGCTTGCGGAATTGTCCGCATAATTGTTTATTATTTTTATAGTATAACTGATGATTCTCTTTGCTTTCACCTTGTACGAATTTAAACACGCGCGCACACTTTTCGAATATGAGCACGCTCCACCGCCCCTCTGGACGACAGCAACACACATTTTCAAAGGAAAACA
>NW_016177572.1:0-8424 GCF_001687245.7 Rhagoletis zephyria | reverse complement strand
GGTATTATTGCGGTAAGCCACGACGAAAAGGAAGTCATAACTTATAAAACCGACATCGTTTTCAGGTTCTCAATGATACGAATAACGGCTCTCTTAAATCCAAAATCGAAAGCAGCGCTCCACACAATATTAAACATGCGCGAGGTAGACTTAGTAGCAACAACTTAGCATTCACGACTGCTACGGCCGTCCGGTCAGCTTGGATTTAGGACGTCAGGTGACAGTAGTACAGTGTCTCCATTGATATAGCGAATAGGCAGACTCGCGTTTCGAAAGGTATATTAGAGCTAAGGCATATGGGTGTGGAGATGGTAGATAATACGTGCAACTTTTGCACGGATAGCTCCAAGATGGATGAAGGAATAGGAGCAGCGGTATGCTGCTGTGAACCGGAAATTTGTAGGTCCTTTAAGCAACCAGTGCTGTAGTATTTTTTCAAGTAAAGAAGCAAAAATAAGGAAATCGGCAGAGGTGCTTCAGGGAATAAATACACTGATGCGACGATAACCGTAAATTATAAGGAAGCTTGGCTGTGGCAAAAACCATCTTCATATAATACGAAATAGCTGGCGAGCCAGCCAAAGAGGCAGTTCTCCTGGACGCCATAGTAGCGGCGTACATACCTAATCCTCTAAGGAGAGCAAACGATCACACGATCTGTGCATTTCCGGAAGCTACATAGACAAAGTGTGGAAACGTACGGAGGACAGCAATAAAAAGACTCAAAACTTTTGCATTACCAACGGGACTCTCCTTGCTAGCAGCGCCTATATTCAAACTAAGTTTAGTGGAAGACAAAAAGTGTAGAAACGACAACTATCACGCGAAAACAGTGTATGAAATTTATCAGGAAAACGAGCGCATTACTTTGTGATCTCCAGCCCAAAGGTTCTAGTACCTTTCGCAAAAGCGACGCTACACACATTATGTGGCGTATATTTGGCTTCCAATGGCCAACCAGCGTAACCTATGTTTTGAGAAAGGAACAAATATTTTTTAGTCGAATAATTTCTGACCAGAGACCACAGAGGTCAGATACTGTCAGGTATGAGCCGCTTGCTGATAAGAGAACCCGAACAATTTTGCATTGGAGTTATTCTTAACATTATCATTGTGTTATCGACATTGTTTATTAATCGATGTTATTAACCTTATAGTTATCGAGATTCATTTTATTTTATTTAATGTTTTAGTTACCTAATCGATAATAGCTTTATTATTTTTATCGTTTCGTTTCGATTTCACGTTTGTTATCGATTTCACGTTTGTTATCGATTTCGATTTTGTTATCGATTTCGGTATTTTTATCGATATGGGTACCACTATCGTAAATAAATAGATTTTTAGATATTTTTGTAATACTTATTCCTATAACTATCATTAACGATATCATTGTTATTGAGAAAAGAATACAGTAGTCGATCTTGTTTCATCGGTATCGTAAGTTTTGTTGTTATCGATAATTATATCACTATCGATATTGCTATCAACAATTGATATCTTTATTAGCATGCTCATCGATATCGTTATCGTTATCGACATTGACAATGTTATATATGTACATATATCGTTTCTCAAATGTTTATCGCTTTCGTTATCGATATTTGAGCCGAATGCAAAGAAAATTAAAAATTAAGGGAAAGCACAAAGTTTTTATAGTAAGCTCAACACTCAAACTTTCCGATAAATTATCGCTCTGTGGACTCTTTTATTTTCAAATAAACTACATATCGTCCAAATTAAGCACACAAGGGCACAGCACTTTCCTTAATCTTAGCATTTTCTTTCAGTTGCCTGCCTCAGTTAGAAGGGCAACAATGCAGCGACTAAAAGCAACCGTAAAACTAGTTGCTTATCATGCCTCTCTCCCTCTTTTTCTCTCCTTTTTTCCATTACTTCCTGCTACCTACATACATACATACTTAAGTGTGATTCATTTTCATTACGCTGCTCGCTTTAATGCGCCCTGCTTTTATTGTTATCACCGTTAATGTGTCTACGTTTCACGGCTGTTGTACGTACATATGTATCTATGTATGTAGCTGCTTTTTTCGCCGCCACTTGATCTGCGCTTTTGTTAGTTCCGCTGTTGTTGTTGTTGTTATTGTCCTTAGCGTACTAAGCTTATCCCTATCAAGTTTCCTTCCGCCACTCCAGCGTAGAAAGTGGTTGCCTGCTGGCTGGCTTTTCCGCCATTACTCGCCATAGCTTCGACCCTCGCTTCGCCTCTCAGTAGTCAGCTGTTGCTATGAGTTTTTCAACGCTGCAGCTATGTATGCTATGTAGTTGCTTAGTTTCATGTTGCCCGCTAGTGTTGCATATTGCGCCACCTCACGCCACAACTTCCGCCCGCAGCATTGCGGGTGGCTGTCCGTCCGAGGCGGCTGCTTGTTGCACACGACGCTTTGATTGCTTTTGTTGTCGTTTGCTAGCTTAGTTTACGCAGCCAGCGATGGTGTTGATTACATTAAAGCAGCAGCTGTTTGTTGATATTCGGGATTTATTGTTGTTAGCGCGTCGTTGCTGCCTCTTCATATTCAGATATGCACACAGTCTGCATTGGTTGCTAGTTACAATAATGTCTCTCGTAAGTTACGCTTGGCATGTTGCTTCTTTTTGCCGGTTTAATCTAGCTTAGCACTGCTATTTTGCCTTGGGCCAGCTTTTCACAATCTTTAATTTACATATTCTTACCTTTGCATAGCTGATCTCATTTCTTCTCGAACAAATGTCTTTTTCCGCCACTCACTCTGCGCTTGCAAGCTTTCTTGCCACAGCTGCGCGACGGTGTTATGTTTGCACGCACCAACTTGCTACCTCACTTACTTTCACTTGCTTGCAGCAATGTTGCACACCAACTACACCGACTTCCTTCAATTCATATGTACGTATGTACGTGTAACGGGTTATCTATCTGCATATTTCCTCGCCGACACAGGTTCTCCAATATCACTTGACTATTTATGATTTATGCCGTGCGATGGCTGTGCGATGTTGGCGTTAAGATAAAAACGCAATATTCAATTTCATATGCATGCAACATGAGCATGAACAGCTGGATCTTATGTATTATTTATATATATTCAATATGTCTTCGGGCAATAAAGTGTTGTGCGTTGGTGGTAGAAGCTTTTTAACATTGACACCGGAGATTAATAAAAAGGCAGCCATTGAAAGGAGGCACGTGTATGAGTGTAGGAAGTAGTAAAGTGAAATGTGACAATGGAATTGAATATAAATGTGGTGTAATTGATTGTGGCAGTAGGAAGAGGCGAAAAAGAATGAATTTTTGCCAACTTAAATCTCGCTGTTGGTGCTTAAAGACGATGCAGTTGCTTTTTCTGCGTTCGCCTCATTATGATGGGAAGCAATGGCGTACAAATTCCCTCAGCGGCACCGGCTATCGAAGAGTACTCAGACTTTTGTTCAGAGCTCTCCCCAAATCAAACTGTTGGTTGATGACGACATGCTAACTGATTCAATACTGATCCCTCTTAGCTTACTGATCTCTGATTAGCTTAGGTTAGGCTGGACAAGTTAGAGAGCAGATCCACCGCACACACAAGCCAAAATAGGTCCGCTATGATGCCATATCAAGTTACCAATCGCTGTCGATGTTAAAAAGCTCAATCGGTTACTATGGATTTTATGAACAAAGCCCTTAGGTAATTCCACCTGTGAGATCTCTACACAACCTTCAGCGATTTCTGAATGGCATACAAATTTTTTATCACTTTCTTCTTCTCTCGTATTCTTGCTAGTACCACAATGGCCCGGTGTATCACGCGTCCTAATTTCATGGCGTGTGGCCAAATTTGGCAATGGTCCGTAAGGCTACTTGAGAGAAAGTATATTTCTTTTTGTTTAAACTTTGGAATAACGATGTGCATTTACTGTTGCGAGTATATCTAATAATATCAGTTAATCCTTGTGGTTTCAAAAGAGGAAAGAGACTTGCTTGCTCTCTATGGTCCAGGAGTCGAAAATGTGTCTTCAGTTTCAGTTCTCCCTCCAAATGGGAATCATCTGTATAAAAGTTTAAGGCTTCTGGCATATGGAGTAAATAATCTGCTGTACTTAAGCTGTCGTTTCGATATACAAATTGTGTATTCCTTAGCAAAAGTGAGTGAGGGTATTCAATAGCCGGAACTGAGGGATATCAGGACGTCTTCTGGGAGCTCACGATATGTAAGTATGGAGAGATTTGCACATTTCGACATTTACAGAGTGGGGTTTTGTTTTTTTGTTGGGGTTTTTTTTATTTAGCTGAACTCATTCCCGATAAAAATTTCGAGACAACAAAATTCTGTGATTGCCAAAATGTACAAATCTGTACAAATGTACAAATCGTTTGATCCCAGCTTTACTGCTGAAAAAACGGCCACCCTTCGAACAATTTTTTCCTTTACTATTCACGCCATTCTCATCGGGTTTCTGATTCACTTGACATACTAGCATGTTTCTCATAAATACTCAGCAGTCCTAATTATATGCGCTGCTACAACCATCTGTATGAATTGCGAACACGCGCGCAAAAGATAGTCACCAACACTTCCTGCTTTCCACCTCATCTTACAAATTCCGCCCAACTTCTAATATCAGTTAAAGATAATGCTGAACTTGACAGATTGAGGCAACCGATACGCTTTGACTAACTAAGGCATAAATCATTTAATTTCTTTTCATGAATTTATAAGCCCACGCAATGTCAACTTTTACGCAAAGAAGACAAAATATGAAATACGTCAGCAGTCAGTGTGGCGCTTAAGCAACAATCAAACCATTTAACGAAAATTAAAAGTCAAATGAGAGATAGTAGATATAGAAAAATAAAATAAATAGAAATATGCGTGCAGTCAAAGGTCAAAGTATGTCTTTTGTTGCTTCAGAAAGAGCAGAAAAGGCTAAAAGTCGCAACATCTGCACATATGTACATATAGATACGTAATTACACATGCCGATGCTATCGAAGAAATTCGTCAATTGTTTGGCAGAGAAAAATTGAAAAGGTCACGCTCACGCGCTAACCCCAAACGCTCGCCAACACACACTTAAGCAATTAGTCACACAAAAACACACAAACTCATTTATACACATGCAGTTATGAGTATAAATATTGAATTTTGCTCACGTACACGCCTACACACGAACGCAAAATAATCTACTTAATTCCAAAATGCATGCCTCCTACGCCAAAAACGTCACAAGCCCACAAATTTTGTCCACAACTAAACGCTGATTTTTCATTTACGCTTCCACCTCACCTCAGCGCACTTTTAACCAAGTTTATTCGCACTACTTTATGTACATAGTTGTGTTTATATCTACGAAAATACTCTCTATATTCCAATTTCGTTTGTTTGCCATTATCCTAGTTAAAGTTATTGCTGTTAGTTTTATAGTTATCATGCGAATAGCTGTTGTTTGTCAATAATGGCAAAAATTGTTTTTTTTTGTTTTCTTTTTGCTTTGCTCACTAGCGTTTGCTGATTTTTATAACACAAAGCGGTAATACTGCACACACACAAACACTTTGCCTTTCACTATTCGTCCTTCGCCTTACGTACTTTCGTCCTTTGACTTTTGCTCCTTGCGCTTTGTGCCTTTTTTATTTGCCATTTGCTGATTTTACAACTTTACTGGCGCCTGGTAAATGGCTGCCGACTCACAACCCCATCAGCTGAGTTTTCTCCATGACCCCGTTAGGGTACAACACCAATAACCTCAAGTAACTATTGTTGATGACAATCATTCACATATACCCACACCCACACACACACACACGCGTATATTTGTATGCTATCTGTCATACCATCGTTGAATAGTTGGGTCCTAAAGCGAGTTACTCAGACCTACTTATGCGTGTGGCGCATACTTTGTGTTAGAGCTACTCGTACTTTCCTCTTTCCCAGCCACATTCACTCGCTCTCTCCCTCTCACCAACTGGCGCTACCTCTCTCGTTCCGCCTATGTAGCTAAAAAGCGCGTGTATATTTGCGTATTTTCATTTTCATTTCTATATAATACCGCGTCGCCAATATGGCGTGCCATTCACTCTATTTTTCCGCCGCCCAGAAATTTCACAAAAATAGCTAAATCAGCAATGGAATAAATAACATGAACAGCGGAAGAATAGACACACCCAAATGGTTGTACTAGTGAATTTTTAGTACCAAGCGAGAATTACTTTGTTAGGTTAGATTAGGTTAGGTTGAATAATTTCACCTCATACGCTGAGTGATTGGTCTCACCTGTTCAATTTAGAAATCAGTTAAAACAGCATAGAGCGCGCCAAAAAGGTTAGGTTATGACGGCCTATGTGGATTATTGCATGCTGTCACTCGGAGACAGGATTGCCCATTTCCGAGTGCTCTCTTTAAGCGAGCGTCAGGAGACTCGTAAATCCACCTCCGCTATCTTGCCCAGACTGTTGCAAAAGCGTGAACCCAAATGTTTGAGTCGATTCGTCTGTAGACTTGTACATCGACACAGAAAGTGCGCAATTGACTCTTCCTCAGCCTCATCATCGCAGCTTCTGCAAGAGAGTATTTTTGGTATTCGCCACCGTTGAAGCATTGGTGCTATAGCACAGTGTCCTGTGGTGATGTCGGAAGTGACTCTTACTGCAGACCTTTTGAGTCTCAGTACATCCCTCTTCTTTTTCCTACTAAGGCGTGGCGTGGGTTCTCACAAGTCTTCCTGTTTTCTCCACAAGTCATTAGTCGGGACCATGGTGTATTCATAAATTTTCTTAACGGGATCACTAAACGGTGATATTAGCTTCTTGTATTGCCATATCTGAGCCACAGCTGGGCAACTCATCAACCATTAATATAAGTATGTCCAGCTCAGTGATTCCTGCATTGTGCGAAATTTCCCTACCATTCAATACTGGTTTCTGTGTCAGCTTTAATTCCACTGAGCCGGCACCTTTTTATTTAATTCAGTATTGCTGCATTTCCGACATTGGTTGCCTTCCACGTACTGGCCTCTCTAAGCCTGAATGTGCTCTTTGCGGCCGTACCATGGATGAAAATTTGCAGAGTTTGCACGTAAACGTTAAGCCCTTCCTGAGGTGTGCTACTCACTGCCGCCCATATGCCAATCCATGCGAGCCTTTGCACTTTTCCTAACTCTTTCCTGTTATTCCCTTTGTCTAGAGGCCTGCTCCGTACTAAGGACCCGTGGGTTGCATTTTGTCTGGTGATTGTGTTGCTTCAAAAGTCATACATTTCCGACAGGGTGTTTTCTTTATCGGATATGAAAAAAAATCGAATGCCCGTTAGAAATATTGATATGAACGAATGAAATGAAATGACAAGAAAGAAAACCGGCAGTCATGAGTTCATAAAAAATAACCAACCAAAAGAAAATCATAAAAGATTTATAACGTTTGAAGGTCACTCTTCTGAGAAGGTCTGAGGGAAAAAGAGAATGAGAGATAGAAACAGAATAAAATGGCAAATGACACTAGCGCAGCTATTTATAACAAAGCAAAAGTAAAAAAGTCAACAAAAACACAGCGAAAACTATAAGTAAAAACTACAAACTAAAATTAGTATGTGGCTATGAAGTAGAAGAAAATAGTCAACCATTTAAAGATAATGAGCAAAACACGCAGAAAAAATACAAATGAGTGAGAAAATTTCAATAAACACGCTGCAGGTAATATGAATGCGGTACTAAATATTGAATAGGAAAGAATGGAAGGAATGGAGAAAAGCAAATTATTATGGTTTTGAGTTGCAAAAAAAAACGAATCAGTTCGGAAGAGCGCAATGAGAGAGTAATAGGGAAACTAATAAAATATGAAAAGCATGCTGGTGTAATGAAGGGCAGGCAGGGTTACTGAGAAGTAGTAAGCTCAGAGGGTTTAGGGTTTCCACTTCTACTTATTACACACTGTAATGGTTTATCGGCTCGAGCGGAGCCCAAAAACCTCGCCAAGTGCATCTCATCTTTATGAAGTTGTTTCACCAAGTATAAAAACGTTCTTTAATGACGTCGCTACCAGGGCTCCAGCCGCACTTTTAAAGCACCAACTGCTGGTTTATTAAAGTAGTAGAGTGAAGTACTTCACACTGTATTGCCGGTAAGTGATTTGCTATTGTTGTATTGTTTCTGTTCTCCTCCTTGGTCGAGTAGAGGAAAATGAGTGTCATTCCTGCATATTTATTATTCTTCATCAAATACGCCACTGGCGTCGCCATTAAAAAAGCGTCGAGAAGTATACTCTTTATATCAAAAGTTTGTACTCTGGTTATCTATCAGCCGATTTCCATCTTCGTCTCTGCAGGAAACAGCCGGGACAAGTTCTTTGTACTCACGTCTTTCTGACACTCTCTTTCTTCTCCTTGAAAAATGGATATATTTCTCTTTCGCGGTATCGCTCAATTTTGGCTCGTGTAACTATTGATTACGGGG
>NW_016177571.1:0-8425 GCF_001687245.7 Rhagoletis zephyria | reverse complement strand
GTTGTGAAGTTCACACCATAATGCGTGGAAACAAACTCAATAATGAATACGCGCATACATACAAACATATGTATCGTACATGCTCAAATTTACCCTGTAGAGAAAAGCTGAACCAGTATGCACAAAACCCAGTTCATGAACTATTTATTTAAGGATAAAAGTCATAGTAGTTCGTTATGAACTATAATTATACCACTTCCCCATAGAAAAAAGTAAACTAGTTGGTAGAAATTCTAATTCGAACAGTAAAAATACTAGTTAATTAACTAGTATATACTAAATGTCGGCTGTGGCGTCGACTGAAGACTACTGATTCTGGTTCTGGGATCTCAGGTTCGAGTCCGCTGGGAGGTTGTTAAAGTAAAGCAAGTAAATTATTTCAATTTAAATATAAAATAAAAATTGCAAATTAACAGCCGTATTGTAACAAAGTCACAAACTTTAGCTCATCACTGCTGTGATTTCTACCGCGCCTCAAAGCTTGCCGCTCAAATAATATGCCGCTTCAATTCAATTTTTAAAATTTTTGTGTTTTTTTCTAGCACTCAAAAGCGAATTTTTTGTGACACATTTCTCGGCGCACTTGAAATCACAACAGTGATGAGCTAAGTTTTGTGATTCTGTTAGAATAGAGGGGTTAATTTCATTTGGAAAAAACCTAAATACTCATATACCATAAAAAAATCAAAATAAATAATATTTTGTTCTTCTTAAAACAATACAATTTAAAAATTAAAACAAAATATACGAATAAAAAAAAAAGATTCGCTCATTTAGATTCGAATTCGGATCTCTTGATGTGTCGGTCATTGCCACTGTTGCAGCGCCGCGAGAAAAATGGCATACTTATGCTTTTCATGGGAATGAATGGCAGTCTATCCCGTCAACTGGTATGATGCTACTAGTATATTTACTGGTAGGGTGCTGATGCAGGAGCGGACAATTGACATCTCCTATGACACCGCCATGTTAAAAATACCAGTCGCTAACATTGAAAAAAGATACAAAGTGAACTAGTTGGGATGAAAAGCAAACTGGTAGCATTCGGGTTCACAATTGGTAGCTTTCCCTGCAGGGTATGTAGATATGTATGTGCTCCGCAATATCTTTGGCAGCTGGTATTACAAGCTTTTTTTGCATTAACTCAATAACTTATACCCCCAGTTTATTGCTCAAGTATCGCCAGCAGAGGCAACACTTAAATAATTTAACAAGCGCAAGTAGATACCAACGTATGTGAATAGATACAGTGGGGAGCATACTCCAAAACATTCTTAAAAAATCAGATTAAAATGCTTAAAAATTTAATGACAATTTGTCAAATTTTGTAAGTTTATTTTACATACGTATCTGGTTTTGGTTAGATCATGACCCATACTTTTATGAAAAAATGACAAACAAATTTTAACTTTAAAAACCTTGCAAATATTTCACAAAAATCGGCATGTTGCCATTTCTGCTCCCTACTCTATGTACATAGGAATGTATGTACATATATCATCATATGTACAAATGTATACGCCGCATTGTCAGCATAACATGTTGCCATGTTGTTGTTACAAATGTATACGCCGCATTGTCAGCATAACATGTTGCCATGTTGTTGTAAGTGCTGTTGCAGTTGTTATAACTGACGTGCAATAATTGCTGCGATGGCTGTTACATTCCCCTTTGGCGCAATCACGAAATCACTTATTACAGGCTTGTACAAAATTTAATATCTCTTTGTAACAACAAAGCGCCACGTGTATGTACATTAGTATGCCTCACAAAAAAAGTTGCGACTTTCCTAAATGGGTCACAAAACTTCGTCCATGGACATATTTTGTATAATTGTTGAGCTGAAGCGTGTTTGCGATGTTATTTTTTCTCAATTTTTGAATCATTTTTTCTGTTTGTATGTAGATTTTGTTGTCTTTGCTACAGAAAATGTTCCCTCTCTCTTATGCTGTCCATTGTTTTACCACTTTATATATTTTTCCTAGAACGTCAACTGCTCGGTGCTCTAGATAAAGTTCCACAGACGATCCGAGAGGGTCAACCTTAGTTTTGCGAAATCAAAGCATCTGGTTAGGAAATGCTGAGATTATTCCACTTCATCATTCCCGAATCGAATGAGGCAGAAGGGGTTGCAGAGGATTTTAAGTGGTACCGAATGGACACCAATTGAAAGATCAGGACAATTGCCAGAACTGAAAGTTGGCGTTTAGCTGGCTGCACGCCCACGTTCGATTAACGGCCAGGAGGACATTGCAACTTTGCATGTCGTGGTGATCGCACAGCATTCGCTGGACTGATTTTAAGCGCATTTGCCTTGTAATTGATTGCACGCTTCCATAAAAACTCTTTTGCCCCACCATGTTGGTAAAAATTAGCTCACGGATGCCCTACCTAGCCAATTTATCAGCTTTGCAGTTTCCTGTAATCGCATTCTGCTCTGTGTAGAAACCATTGGGCCAAAACCACATGATCGCCAAAAATCTCCAAAATAATATCAGGTGCGTCGAGCAATATACAATATCTAGTTAATTGTCCCTCATACTCCAGATTTGGTTGATTACGCTTTGCATTTGTTATTTTTGTATGTTGCACACCTTTAGGCCATACTGCTTTTGAATAAGAAAAAACAACTATTCCTAAAAATGGTATATAATTCTAAAAAATCAATATTTTTCGATCGGAGAGAGATTCCCAATAATAATACCCAGTTGTTTATTTAACAATTTTGTCATAGTAACTACAATTTATAGTTCTACAAAAAAGCCCCAAAAACCCCGAAAAGTGCAATACAAGGACCAATAATAAATCGTTTGTACTAAAAAAATGGTTAAATAAACAATTGGGTATTATTACTGAAAGTCTCCTGAAAAGAACCAGAGTTTTCCGAAAGAAAAATATTGATTTTCATTTCTACGAAAAGTTGTTTTTCCCAAGTAAGTACATGGGGAACTTTGAGCGCTTTGTGCGATCTCTAAATATTTTTTGATTTCAAAGTAAAAAATAGGGGTATACTTTTTTTCGATATAGAACAATCCTTGAAGGAGAAAACAATGTTTCTTAGCTTGATGGCGGAACCAACAGCGGCGATTAACAACTTAAAGCATAGCATTTATCATTAGAGTAGGTGTGGTCCGTAGCGCCTCTTCACACGCTCAAGTTTCTTAACTAGTGTAGACACGGACAATAAGTATCTTTAGAGAGGGGCCCCATCTTTTTCCAATTGTGTTATTATAGCAGTGCATTCGTGGAGCAACTTATACCTTTTTACCAGCTCCTCACTCGGGGGAGTATCCTCGAATACTTGACCCTGACAGAGCGCTACCACTTGAGGGAAGCTCGGCATAAGTGACTATTAGTCTTCTTTTAAACTGAACTAGCTCCATCTTTCCTCGATTAATTCCAAGTTTGCTAAGTTTGGCGGAACTTCTCCTCCAATTTTTAATCTGCGTCTGCACCTTGATGTTCTTACGAAAATGGAGGGGCCATCAGTATAACGCCTCCGCCGAATGGCAAATGGATTTTCAATAGTAAACTCGGAAGTTTTCCAGGTTGAGGCGACCGCTGTTAGAAAAAACTCATCAAACCCAGTCCCTGCGGAGTAGGGGTACGCATAACTAACAACTCAGTCACTGTAGCCAGAAAGTTGAATTCCTACAAAGTAGAATGCCCCTGCATAAGATAATACAGAATGTACGGAGGCTATGATCTAACAATGAGTGCTGCATCGTCAGCGATGACCCGACAACCGCTACTTTTCAGCGTCCGGCACTCCACTGCCACAGATCTGTCTCGCAGCAGGCGGTGATAAATTTTGCTTATTTCTCATCAATTTCGAGCATCGAAAAGCCACGTCTATATCACAGAAGACACCAACTAAGGAGTTCTTCTTCTGAAAATCTCCCATAGTTACTTATTACTTTAACAATTGTATACAAGACGCATCTCACTGATCCACCCATCAGATAGTTCTGCTGAGGAAGACTTAATTAGTCCTGGGAATCCTTTTGCTTATATGTACATATATGTGCAGGAAAATCAATATTTCGTTTGGAGACCGAAAAAATTTAGATAACGGAATCCTTTCTTTGCAGTTTTTCATATCCCAGGCTTCATCAAAAGTACATCCATTTCCCGCTAATACTTATCAATTAATCTATCTATTCATATTTCTTGAATGAACTGAGGTCCGAATAAGTTAATTTTTCAAAAAAGTAGCAAACTGAGTCAAGAGTTAAGCTATTTTTTGCAGATAAATTTCATTGTTCATTTTCTGGGGAAAGTTGTTTGTAAAATAACGCGCCTTCATGAAAAACTCGAATTTTGTGGGTTCTTTCAAGAATTACTCAATTACTCTGAATTTAGCCGAAATGTCGAAATGTTGTGAGTTGTCTCACCAAAAAAAAAAAAAAATTTTTTTCTGTTTAGAGCGTGAGGCAGATTAGTGTGAATATGTAGGATTATCGATGGACATATTTTGCATATGTTTTTTACATTTTGGTTAAATGTTTAGAATTTTTTTACAAACTGAAATAAAATTACGTGAAATGTATCTGAAAAAGCAATGTAACAAATAAAAGAATGTATAGATACAAAAAATCGCAATAAGGGAATGCAACATACACACATATGTACTATACATACTATTTTGGTACTTGTTTTCTTCTTTAATAATAATCTGTCTCCGTAGAAAAATAAGTCGTTTTAGTTAGAAGCTTCGTGGTGTTTTTGAAAGGGTTGAACTTCTAACTGTTAGTACATATGCTTGTGTGAATTACTTTACATTTTAAGAACACTTGTAGCCGTTTAAACATATATATATAGTATATACATACATTCATATGTACATACAAGACNATTTTTTTTATTTTTATGAAGGCGTTGGGATGTAATCAGTACTTGTAGCCATTGGAGCATATGTTAAGTATCACGTTTTAATGAAGTTGTGTTTCGCATAATGTAATCGTTAATTGCAATAAAAATTTATATATGTACTTACATAGTATGTATATCTATTAGGGTGCGCTATTTTTGCGACTACAGGCGTATAGCATAGGAGGATTCTACGTGTAATTCTAAGCAAATTTGCCGAAGAAACTATGAGTCTAAAATCAATTTGGAGTTTGCCAAATTGCGAAAATAAGCCTCTTTTACTTAGCTTAGCTTTTTCTGGATTGTCGTAAATTTTGTATAAAGATATGCCATAAGGGGTTTTGGTATGAGGAATCCATTTATGGACTAATCTTTTTCTTAAAACTTCTGCCAGAGGGCGCAAGAGTGAAAATGTTCACATCTTCTTACGTGTTAAAATAAAAAAAAATAAAAATGTTGAGTCAACCTACTCCATGTCCCTGGATGAGCTCCTTTGGTTCAGATCCCTTTTACTTTTGCTTAAAATTTACTACTCGAAAGTACCAGTATATCTCGCCCTCAGAATAACTGCCACAAAATCCGTGAGATACTCTAAACTACTCACTGCTACCCAGCAGAAAAAATTATCAATTTATTAAAATAATCAACTTCTAGTTAGCTTTTTTTGGGGCAGTTCGATAAATTACTAACTTTCAACTAACTATGACAAAACTAACTTTAAGTTAGTTGTAAAGTCGTGCAAGAGTCATGCATACGTCATCGGGAGTTTGTTTTCTTTACACGTCTGTATTTAAATACCCACACAATACTTTCAATACACTTTTTTCCTGAACTTCGCAGATTCTTTTTCGTATTCAGGACAAGGGAAATGAAGATCGAAATTTTACGTTATGATTTTGAAGTTATGTCTGACGGTGTTCGAATAGCGGACCACCTACAGCAGAATACAGTATATTTTGCTTAGCTGCCGTTCCTTCTTTGCACGAAAAACTTGTGCGCTTAACCAAACAAAGCACTTAAGCGAATTTTCTTTACTACTTCAATGAGGAAGGTATCCGAATCCCTATGAAACCAAATAATGGAGGAGCACTTACCACTTAGAAATTACTGCAAGAGAAATTTTTTCCGAATGGTATCTAATTATCTATATAACTACATAAAATAATTGCCGTTTTCGTCGTTCTGTGAGATGAGCTAAATAAATAATAGCTTGTAAAATTAGGGTAAGTGTATAGCCAGTGCAGGTAAACGTAATACTTTCTTTGATAATTGATAATAGTTGCAAATTTTTAAGGCAGGTATCGCTAATGTGCAGGTATGTTGAATGCATCTATCGGAGCAGTTTCCCTATAAATGTTAAAAATAATGCCGCTGATGCGCATTTTGGGGTAGGTATCTTAAATGTGCACTTAAGCACAAAGGCAGCAAAGCAAAATATACTATATGTACGCAAATATGAAATGTAATAGAATAAAGTAAATAAATAAATAAACAAATAAAAAAGTAAAAAAGCAAAAAAAAATATTTTGTTTTTCTTGTTGATATTTATGTCCAAAAGTAGTTAGCTACAAGTTAGTTAACATCTAATGCAGAGGAAACCAGTTCTCACTATTTTTCGGACATCGCCATCGTTTTGGTAGAAACGAAATCACCATAAAATTCAATACAAACGACATGCATACACATGTACGTAGGTATGTACATACATTAGATTGCATCACTCAAAAAAGTTGCACTTTTTCTGCCGGGATTACAAAATTTATTTTATTTGAAGACCTACTTATGGTTACATGTGTATAACTTGGTAGCCGCTGCACCAATTTTTTCCAAACTTGGCATAGTTGTTGGCCTTCGCACAACATACCAAATCATTATGAAATCGGACAATAACCACGCCCACATCCCATATAACGGTAATTTAGAGAAATACAAAATTTTCGATAAATCAGTAAATATTAAAGCGAATTTATTCAAAATTAATGTTTGCAACAATTCTTAATCCAGAAATACGTTTATAATAAAATTTTGGAAAATGGGCGTGGCACTGCCACCTTATGATAACATATACGTATATCAGTAACCGTCCTACCAATTTGTACCAAACTCGGTATGATTATTGTGCTTGCCACATAAAAGCAAAACGTTGAAAATTATTGAAATCGGACTAAAATTGAGGCCGCTTTTAATATAACGGTAAATTTCAGAACTGCTTGAAACTTCAACCATAATTTACTCAAAATTGATACGCCCCGGTTTACCAAGTTGCGGTGGCTTTCGGAAAGGTGAACGACATATATGGAATACTTGCGCCGGGTATTTAATGTTCGGCTCCGCCCGAATAATTTTGTTATGTAATTCCTTTATGTACAGTGTGCATGTCCAACTAAAGCTATTAAAAAATACATACAGTAATCAAGAAATTATAGCCGAACCACTTTTTGCCAAGTTTTAACGAATTATTTTCCTTGTTATTTGATTTTGGTTGTTTTTTTTTATAAAAATATAGTTCATGCTTAAAAAAAAACCGCGTGAATTCAAGTTTCCAAATTTGTGCAATATTAAAAAAAAATAATCAACAAACTTTCGTACAAATTTCGAGCTTTTTTAAAAATTCTAAAAAATAAATCGTAGTTTTTAGCCATTTGAAACTTGTACTTTATTCTGTTTACTAGAATTCAATGGGCTACAAAACTGCATACTCAGAATCTAATTAAAAAACTCGAAGTTTTTACGAAAATTTGTTGATTTTTTTTTGTAATTGCATACATTTTTAAGGCAGTGGCACTCGATTGGTCCATTTGTACAGATTGGTACATTTTTATATTCGGCTATTGGTACAAAACAAAATAATGACAGATATTTCTTTTTGTAATCAAAATAGTTTCTTAAAGGATTTTTTGGAAAAAATCCCCTCAGAGGACGAAATAGTTTAAGCTTAAAAAATCTACACTGCCGGAACAAAGTATTGGCACAGCAAATTTTTCACAATATATGCAACGATTTTCATTCTAGTATTTTTCCGCTGATTTCGTATAAAAATATGGTTCATTCTACAACAAAAAACATGAAAACATAATTCCTAGACCGTGTGCAAAACTCACGAAAATTCAGCAAATTTTCATGAAAATTTTCAACTTCTTTCTAAAGCTTTCAACTAAAGCTCTTCGGGATTCCAGTAAAATGTGTTTTGTTTTGTGGTATAAAGCACGCCACTGCAACAGTGGCAACAATTACGAACTAACACTCGGCAACGTGGACGTCTTTTGATTTGGAGAAATCGATGAAGGGTTCGCGAGTAGGAATCAAACTTAGAACGATATTTAGGTGAAGGAAGAGGAAGCCCTTTGCAGTTTTGTATTTAAATATTGACTATTTCCTTCGACGTTATTCAACTGTATTTATTAGTCTTACTTGCTACTACTTAGCACTCGCTAATAGTCAAAAGCCCTCAACTTTTATATACTCTTTTTTTGTTAACTTGCGCTGACATAAAATCAGTAGAAATCTTTATAAACGCATTTAACAGGCTCTTAGTGCTGTTCAATGGAATACAAAA
>NW_016177569.1:0-8427 GCF_001687245.7 Rhagoletis zephyria | reverse complement strand
GCAAAAACGTCATTTGGTTTGTTTACTTGTCATTAGTACAAGACTGATTAATAATAATTGCATATATATTCGAATATTTCATTATTTACTTAATTTTTTTTTAACAAATGTAAGGTTATTTGCTTTCACCGCGTTCTGTTTTTGTACATAAATGCAACTCTACCTATCGTTTGACACTTTTCATGAATTTGCCAGAAGAAAAACTCCGGACTAAATCTTGAAACTTCATTCTGGCAACAGTTGCTCAGTTACTATCACGAGAGTGTTCCCAGATACACAATTTTTGGCGTACGGGAACGACTTTGGACTAAATCCTGCAAATCGTAGACGTGCTGGAACGCACTAATTATATAACATAGGATCGAAGAATTCTGAGTCGAAGAAATTAAGTGTTAGCCAGCTTTCAACGATGACGAATATGTCGAAATCCAAATGCGAGCTCAACAAACATTTTGAAAATAATTTTTGATTTTACTATATAAGTCGTTTTCGTACGCAAAAACTTGTAAGAAATCAGCAAAAGATAGAGAATTGAGAGAGCAAAAATTACAGATGAACTTGCAAGTTTTACTGGATTTTTACTGGATAAATTTTTACTAGCAACTATTTGCTAGTAAGTAAAACAAGAATTGTTTGTGGTGATTTTGGGGTTTCAATTGGCAAAATAAACCTACTTAAATATATATTAAGATGGGAAATACTATTTTTCTTAGAAAATTGCGTCGGAAAATAACAAATTAGTCTGGTGTTCATAAAACTTGCAACTTCTTGCTGGTTTTGCGTTTTCGTTCTTTCTTGCGTATTTTTCTCATTGTGAGTGAATATTAGCTTACTCTCCGAAATTTGCTTACTGCCAAGTTACTGGATATTTTTTTCTGGAGAATACGAAAGCACAACTAAATATTAGCTGGCCACAACTCAGGCCTCAACAGATTATCGATATTGTGGGCGCAGACCCTAAGCTTAAAATTAACGTGAGTTAGTGATCCCATTTTCAACTCTCTTTTTAACGAGCTTGCAGCAAGAAATGTGGCGCTTATAATAGTTGTGTTTTCGTATTCTCCAGCAAAAAATATCCAGTAACTTGCCAGTAACCAAATTTCGGAGAGTAAGCCAATATTAACTCCCAATGAGTGAAATATGCAAGAAAGTACGAAAACGGAAAACCAGCAAGAAGTTGCTAATTTTATGAACAGCTGATTAATTTGTTATTTTCTGATGAAATTTTCTTAGAAAACTAGTGTTTTCCATCTTATTATATATTTAAATAGGTTTATTTTGTCAATTGCAACTCTAAAAGCACCATAAACAAAATCCTAATAAACCTTTTCGCAGTTTTTCACCATTTGGTCCCCGATGAGTACTTTTGGGTTGTGTGCAGCGTGTTCGTTTTGCGCGCACGGCAACACTTACTGTGGGGAATTTCGCCTTACGATTAGAAAAAGTACATTTCGAGGATAAAATATACATAGGCCCTGTGCCAATTGATAGAAAATAGAAAATTTTGACGGATGAATTCGTGGTGAATACGAACGTCAAAATTTTACGTAGCTCATGGGGCTAGGTAAANACTAAAGAGCGAAATACACCACACAAGCGGTTTGACAAACCAAGCGAAATTTCCCTTTGCTTCAAGCCATTTGTGCTGTGTATGGGGGTGTTTGAAGGTTTGACGGCGGTTTGTCAAACCTTCAAACACCCCCATACACAGCACAAATGGCTTGAAGCAAAGGGAAATTTCGCTTGGTTTGTCAAACCGCTTGTGTGGTGTATTTCGCTCTTAACTTGCAAATTATAAAATAAATGTAAATTTTAAGAATTTCAGCAACACACAAAAATAAAGCTTTCGCATTAGCGTTTGCCTGGTTTTTCAACTGTCAAAATTTTACTCTGCATTTGGCACAGCAAAATTCAATTTATTTGTACACCATACCAAATTTTTCCTCCCGGTCTCACCTCGGAGAAAAAAGTTACCGATTGGCACAGGCCCATAATTATGTGTTATTTGTGAGCAAAATGTAGGTTAAGTATAATATTCATCTTTAATGTATGCTGATATTCATGCGTAATGAAGAATAATATCAATAGTTAAGTACATAAATAACGCTTTTGTTTTATAAACTGAAAAACTCAAATCGTAATTATAGCACTGAATGGAGTTTTCTTAAATGTAAGTTTAAAATAAAAAAAGTCCATTGTAAGATTAAATTTTTTATGAAAACCGTAAATTTTGTGAATTTATCAAGCCAAATTCTAAATTTGCGAATGTATTTAAGTCTTTATTTAAAAAAAAAAAAACAAGGTTTGTATAGCTATACAGATCCCAATGCCTGCCAGCACATCCGCCCAGACAGTCCATTAAGCACACCCAAGTTTGAGTGATCTACAAGTTACAAGCGTTTTCAGCATTTAACAGTTCATTATCATGTGCGGTGTAATATAACAAATTATACACTGAACTATGATAATCTATACTAGTATCTATAATAATAGACAAACATTTGCAATGTTTTTACACTTTTGCAAAAGTTTCGGGCACTATTACACAGTCATGACTTGTGCCAATCTCCTTTTCATACCAGAATAATTTTGTATACAACTCTGAATCA
The DNA here is from genome assembly GCF_001687245.7 of Rhagoletis zephyria. NCBI lineage: Eukaryota > Metazoa > Arthropoda > Insecta > Diptera > Tephritidae > Rhagoletis > Rhagoletis zephyria. The sequence goes on along the minus strand of NW_016177569.1, from coordinate 5,818 downwards.
ACAAAATTCACGATCCTTCTCATTATCAACCCTGATCAGATTTTACCCCCGAGGAGTACTCAAAAAGGTTTATTACTGTATATACTGTGGTTACGACATCAGCCATGGCCGCCATCTTGATGATGCAGATGGCTCAATTTTTGGAGTTGCCAGATTCCTAAAAAATTATCTTATAAAAATACACTATTTTTGTCAAAAATACATCACGTTTTATTTCAAATAGTGTAACCATGATATTTACCGTTTGACAATTTGCGTTGAAGTTTGTGCATTTTTCTGCGTCTTTGAGTTTATTTAAATTATTACAATTCTAAATGCGCTGTTTTTGATTGCAGAAATTACGCTGAAAAAGGTAATTTTAGGTTTTACCGTATGTCTTAAGATGAATTACGATTTCGGTAGCGAAAATTTGCCAATGTTATGAACGTTTTTTATTTAAAAATTNTGAAGTTTGTGCATTTTTCTGCGTCTTTGAGTTTATTTAAATTATTACAATTCTAAATGCGCTGTTTTTGATTGCAGAAATTACGCTGAAAAAGGTAATTTTAGGTTTTACCGTATGTCTTAAGATGAATTACGATTTCGGTAGCGAAAATTTGCCAATGTTATGAACGTTTTTTATTTAAAAATTCGCGAGTGCGTTCTGCTCACTTTCAAGAATAAAATCACCAGCAAATTTCAATGAGCATTCGATTTACATTTCATTTGTCACTATTGTACGAATATTATTTTGTTAATCCAGTTTCACGTGAAGTTATAATATTTTATGTTGTTATAATAAGCTTTGCCTCGATTTTATATCAAAAATGCCCATTTGATAAGGATTTCTAAAATATGCAATACGGCAACTATATTTTCTGTGTTTTATGTACACTCCTTCTTCGTAAAATATTTCAGCCAATCAGAACTCACCTCGCATCTACGTCATTGGAGGAAACAAATTTTTGACAGAACCATGTCATAACCTTCTATTCTATGAACCTAGCCCCAAATCAATGCGGCGTAATTTTTGACGTTTTCTCATTTACTCTCCGCTTTATTCTCGTTTCCTCTTTCACTTTTCTGGCCTTTCTCTTTCTTTCCGCCTTCTGCGTAACGCCCCGTCAAAAATGAAAATTAAATTTGCTCGGCGCTAGCGCCGCGTTATTGTGGGATCGTCCTTACAATTTGTACGGGCATGAGGATTTTTGACAGTTCTTTGGCTTTTGAAAGCTTTGCTACGCGTGCCTATGAAGTGGCCAGCAGTGCAGGTGTATTCCTAAGAAGGTGTTTATACTGCTTGATTCGCATTTGCTTTGACTTCTCATCAAATGAAAAGGGAAGACAAAAACAAAATGTATGTAAACAAACACTACATTTATTACATTGTTAACGCTTTTTGGACACAAAAAGGCAATTATTCTTTGATTAAACTAAAAATGTGTAAAGCTCTTGTATAAATTAACAATTTTTACACACAAATTTCAAAGATTTATATTACATTTACATTGAACCCAAATGCGTCATTTGGGGGAGAAAACATAAATGCGAAGCCAAATTACGCATTTCCCCATACAAATTCGCATTTCTAAAATCACGCATTTGAACGCATTTAAACAAAATCACGAAGAAAATGCGTTCCAATTGCCGTACTATTTTATTGAACTCACTCAGAAACAAAAGTTCCACAAGTTCCACAAAAGCTTTTGTTTGTCTTTGACACAAAGGAAATGCGAACTAAGTAGTGTAAACACCTTCAGATGACTGATTTCAAATCACGCATTTCGGTCCAATGTAAATGTAATATTATTTATTTCGTTGTGTTTGTTTTGTGTTTGAAAAATTCCAAATGTCAAAGACAAACCAAAGCTTTTGTGGAACTTTTGTTTCTGAGTGCGTTCAATAAAATAGTACGGCAATTGGAACGCATTTGTTTCGTGATTTTGTGTAAAGGCTCTGTTATGCATACTTGGCATTGCATGCACTGCTATACCATTTTTACGTAGAAATCAAAAACCAACAGACTTTTACGTATGTAATGCTGTGCGTTGGGTAACCGCTTACACGCGAAGCTCATTTAACAGATTCCTTATGTGACAACTCTCAAGCAATGCCAAGTATGCATAACAGGGCCTTAAATGCGTCGAAATGCGTCATTCTGGAAATGTGAATTTGTATGGAGAAATGCGTGATTTGGCCTCGCATTTGAGGTTTCTCGCCCAAATGACGCATTTGGGCTCAATGTAAATGTAATATAAAAGTCGAATAGCCCAGTTATGCATACTTGCACTGCTATACCATTTTACGTAAAAATCAAAACGCAACAGAATTCTACATGTTAAGTGCTATGCGTTGGTTAACCGCTTACACGCAAAGCCCATTTAACAGATTATTATGTGACAACTCCATGTAGCGCTAAGTATGCATAACAGGGCAGTAACAATTGGGACTACTGTAATCGTAATCCAAATTTTTATGAATACAATGACTGTAATTGAAATACTAAGGACCGGTTACTCAATGTCTGGTTAACGCTAATCCCCGGTTAAACATAGTTATCGACGTTACCGACTCCCTGTTGTATGCATGGAGTCGTAGACGTCGATAACGATGTTTAACCGCAGATTAGTGTTAACCAGACATTGAGTAACCGGCCCTAAATATTTTAGGATTACGATTACTGTAATAGTAATCAAAAAAACTACGCTTACAATTTTAGTAGTCGTACCATTAAAGTATTCATAATCAAGTATGTTATAATTACAATTACAATAATCGTAATGCTGAAAATTTTCGGGATAACAATCCCAGTAATCGTAATCAAAATATAATCGTAATCATAAAGTGCCCAGCTCTGATTCATATAGGATCGTGGTTCGCATGAACCAACGACTACAGATCACGCAATCCGCCATCGCTGTATTTGTAATCGAACTTCAGAAAAAAGTTTTCGTAGCGTTTTTGATGTTTCCCCGTTTTGTTTACATCGTCTTCTATCGCTTCGGGATGACTTTTTTTTTCAATTTGATGTGTTTTATGAGCGATTTTAGTTTTAATTTTGATTTATTACAAATTTATTACATAAAATGAAGAGCTTTGTGATTGGAACAAGTTTGTGCGTTTGTTTTGTCTGCCAAAAGTCCTAATTTTCGTGAAAAGTGGGTGCACGTTTGTGGCCACAACGTTGGGCACAAGTGCAGTATAGCTACGGTGACCATCCGTTCTGTTTTTTGCAGGACCGTACTGTTTTTCAAAGGTCGGTCCTGCGTAGTTTTTCAAACCTGAAAAACCTGAAAATGTACTGATTTTTCCAAGTGTCCTGCATTTGTCCCGCATTTTATTCGTTATGTTAAAATTATCGGACAATGGATGGATTTTTTCAAAAAAGAGTTTTTTGTTACTTTTCTTAGCTTTTCTTCAATATCTCATGAAAAAATCTCCAAATTAACGTAAGCGACTTACAGCTCAAAGGGTATTGATGTGCCTCTTACCAAAATAACTTGATATATAACTTGTGGCGACTTCAATGAAAATTATTAGTGCTACAGGGGAAAAATTGAGATTTTCAATCAAATACGCAGATTCATTTGATTTTTTTTTTTTTTCATTATTTAAAAAATTCGTAAACTTTGAGCCAAAGATAATGAAAATCGGATCAGAAATGGAAATGCTATGGAGCGCAATCTGCACAAATTATTTTTTTGTAAAGGGCACTTTGTAACTCGTCGTTTACGTCGATTCATGACGTCGAATTTTGACAAATAACTGCGAAAAGTACTAAAAAAACAAAAAAAGGGGGTATTGTTTTCGTTTTGAACGACTCAAAATTTGCTTATAAAATAATCTTTTAAAGATTTTATCTTTTCGTGTAAGCTATTGTAATTATAATATGTTTTACTATACTTTTATAAATATTCATGTAAAAAAAGATTAATATCAATAAAGAAAATGTGATTCATTTTTAGAGTTTAAAATGTATTAAGAATTTAGAATCATAAATACTCTTTTGATATTTTTATACTACGTAAATATATGTAGGCATATTTTTGAAAAATTGTCCTTCATTTTGAATCCATATTTATGGTCACCGTAAGTATAGCGGCCGTTGAGATAAAACAAAAATTAAAAGTGGGCATGGACCGTAACCAGTTAAACGATGTTTCCACGACAAGTGATTCGCTCTCCCATTCGTAATTCGCTCTCTCATGCGTGATTGGCGTCCCAATTACGAACCGAATAACGTAATTCGCCATACAAAATTTTGAGAGCGAATCAAATCATTCGTAGGTGATTCAGATCCAATCAACATGCGAATCAAGAACAAATCGTTGTCTTCTCTAATTTTTATCGATAACGGTCAAAACACATAGACGACACACATCACCACCAGCACAAAAATTGAAAAAATAGCTCGATTCGTTAAAACTATTGATTTAGCTAATTAAACACTGCAAATNCAAAACACATAGACGACACACATCCCCACCAGCACAAAAATTTAAAAAATAGCTCGATTCGGTAAAACTATTGATTTAGCTAATTAAACACTGCAAATTTTTTCTCCACCGTTGAAATGCACAATAAACAGCACATTAAACATTAAACAAAAGCAAAGAACAAGAAGCAGAGATGCAAAGCGAATCACGAATGTGTTGTGTAAACAGGTTGATTCGCCGTTCATAATTGAGAGAGCGAACCACCTGATTCGGTTGGCGTGGAAACGTCGTTTAAGCGACAAGTTTCGGATCGATATCACACTTGTTGACGTAAAAATATTTCATATCAGCGTCAACAAAACCGATTCGAAAATTGTCGCTTACTGGTTACATAATCTGCCCCAGACCTACAAAAATGATATCGTGCGATTCAACTGGAACAAAAATGCTTCAAACAAGTAAGAGTTTCTCTGCATTATGGCTTCGAACCGACATATATACATCTTTCATTTGAATCAGTATTAAAATCTCTATTGGCTCCTACTTTTGGTATTTGATAGGCGAGTCTCCCCTAAACCGTTTTCATATTTTTGGAATGTGTGCGCTTTTATTCGAAACCTAAATGTTTCGGTACCGAGTATCGAGAGTATTGGATACTTTTTAAATCGGTACCGAATATCGATCAATACTTAAAAGTATTGACTCAGCACATCACTAATAGACCTTTTATTGGCTATGCATATTTTTATATATCTTTTATACATATTTCGAGAAAAATATAAAAGAAAGAAATTATAACAATTTTTTCATAAAAATGTACGTTTTTCAAACTGCCATCCATAAATTGGCGCGTCAAGCGTCAAGCAACTGTCAAAAATCCTCATGCCCATACATTTTGTATGAAGCATCCCACAATAACGCGGAGCTAACGCCGAGCAAATGGAATTTTCATTTTTGACAGGGCGTCACGTGTTGAAGTTGGATGCAGAAGACGGAAAGAAAGAGAAGCGCATTCCCTTTTCAACTTCGAGTGTTGGTGGACGTGTTTTGCGCAAACTACAACTTGAGGAGCTTTTTTTCGGCGCTTTGGCACATGTGTATGTGCTGTACCAATTATAACTTTTGTGAGGACTTCATAGCTGTAAAATAGTACAGCTAATCGTATTTGAACGCTTGTGCGTCGCTTTGGGCGCTATTACAAATCTATTCAAACAATTTTCTGGATTTTAGACACCAAATTTTTTACCGTGATAAGGTGAGTGATTTTGCTGTGAAACTTTTGTGAATTAGTGCTGCGGTAACATAAATTGAAAGCCTGCCGCGCACGGCAGGAGAAAATACTAAAGTCGCTATGGCATCCTCGTCGTCAGGGACGCCGGCGGCCGACTTCGAGGCCTTCTCTA
>NW_016177567.1:0-8430 GCF_001687245.7 Rhagoletis zephyria | reverse complement strand
AAAATAAATCTACCTGCGTTGCAGCACGTCGGGAGACGGGAAGGGGGGGGCGGGGGGAGCCGCGGCGTAGCGTGACGTGGTGTGCGCGCTGTTCGCGCGGGGTACGCGGGCGCGGGCGCGAGCGCGAGCGCGACGCGCGCAGTGTGGCGCGCTGACGCGGGCCGCCGCGAAGCTAAGCAAATTTAATGTTTTAAAGAGTAATAATGTCAATTGATTTTATTTCGTTTTTAAAAAGGTAATAATGTCAATTGACTTTATTTCGCACCAGGGTGGGAAATAAAGTCAATTGACCTTATTTCCGTTGATCTTATTACCTGTCACCTATAAAAATCTTTATAATGTGGTTACAAGAAGTGGTGTTATTTTTTGGCAACAAAATATTCCGCTGTCAAAATGTTCGGTAACAAGATGAATAGGCCTGTGAAACTCCTTTTTAAACTTGTTTTTATTACTTTTAAACGTAGAGCGGATTTGGTGTTTATAGAACTTTATATTAAAACAATAAGTTTTAAGAAAGAACACAATCAAATTCAATTCTCATATACAAATTTAGGAGTACCGTTGATTTTTTTAATGATCCAATGATCCGATCTAAACTAAATTACGTGGCGATCCTTGGTACCTATTTCACATCAAAAAAAAAAAAACTATTGAAATCGGTTCACGTAGTCCAAAATTATGCGGTAGCATCTATATAAAAAAAGCAAAAATATTCCGACGAATTGATAACGTCCCCCTCTTTTGAAGTCGCTTAAAAAAGTTTGAGTTCTTTGCTAATTTTATGTAAATAAAGTGCAACTTATTGAAATTAAAAAGTTTATTTATTTATTACATACTTTACATAAAACTTCATACATTTATTTTAAAGCGCATTAAATCCGAAGCGAATTCTCAGTATTTTCTGGTGATGTGATTTAAGAAGTATAAATAGAATATATTCCTGGATGCGTCCCTATGTGTTTTACATTTTTCCGAGGTTTTCGGATAATGTTTTTTCAGGTTCAGCTGCCAGTTTACTCTTCAACTACTACATACTTTTGTACTTTATTCTAGTATTTGAATTACATTTATCATTATCGCTTAATCGATATACAGCGATAGAAATTGCACTTCGCTCATAAAAAATATGAAAAGCTTTTGACCTTTGACAGGCACTAAGTTCCCCGTGGCACTAAAATATTTAATAATGCATGAGTTAAGTTCCTTTTTTTTCAAAATACTCGCACTGTTGGCAATAAAAGAGAAACGCGCAGGCATTCAACGCTGGCAATGTGAAATGCATGCCATTTGTGAATGTTATAATAAAGTTAAATGAAATTATTATTATTACCAATATCCACAAGCATTTGAATCGCCTCGACGTACGAGTAATTTGCTAGTGCCCCATTGAGACTGCAATTAATATCCTTTCAATTAGCAAAAAGCAAAAGCGATCGAAACATGCAAGCGGCTATCGGGGAAAACTACAAACAAAAAAAAAAAAAAGTGAAGCAATTAAGTTAATTGCGATATAAACAATGTGCGCAGCAAAAAATCAATACGCTTCGAGTGAGTAAAAGGGTTAATAAAAGCATTGAACATCGCAGATTTTTTTTCATTCCGCGCGCCATCAAATTTAATGTGTAACAGTCCAGCAAGACTGTAAAGCGTTTATTTGTTTTTTTTTTATGCTATAAATAAGTCCTTACATAGGAGTTCCACACTCCACCAGACACTCGGCAATTTTAAATGTTCTACATGTTTCACTATTTTAAAAGCGTCACATCCAGCTGCACAATTTAATTTTACGCTTAATTTGTTATATTACGAAATGTCGGCGTCTAGAGAGTGCCACCAACAGTGGTGGCAACACAAGGAGCTACAACGTGATGGCGGCCACTGCCACAACAACAGCTACAGCAACAAAGGCTGTCAGCCTTCAAAGCAGCACTTCAACTTACATTCCGCTGCACTGCTCGTCTACACACTGAAAGTTTTCAGTTATACTGTCGCCTGTCCGTGCCACCTTTGCCTTTGCCTTTGCTCTCGTTATTCCCATAGCATTGTCCTGCAATTGCAATGTTGCAACGCTCGGCTGGCATGCAAAGGGATTTCAATGAATTTATAAATTATCCGCACTGTCTGTTGCAAGTGTTCGCAACTTCTGCCTAACTTACGTACACCGTGAAGTGGGAAATGGCAGCGGTGCTAAAGGAGTCAGAAATATGCATATTTAGTGATTACAACTGGCAGAAAAGGCAATGGCCGAGAACAATGCAAAATGGAAATTTATTTAACTTACACTACAATTGTTCCGCTAAAAAAATTTAATTAAATATTCATTCGTCTTGGGATTGGAAGAATTTGCACAAATCCTGTTGGGCTTTTCTCTTACATACGAATACGCACACTCACTCATGTGTGTACACGTCTGTCGATTTGCGCCTGGCTAGGGTGTTCGATTATTATTCTTTTTTTTCGAAAACCGGTCTTCGAGTTATTCGAAAATGGCAATTTCAAAATAAGTGGTTACCATCGTCGGTGACACTGCAAAACTTTCTATGTCACTTATGACCTCTGGTGCTTAATTGATCTGTTGGCTATATCTGATTGCTTCTGTCAATCGTTCATCTTCATCAGCCAAAGGTAGACAGTTTTTTCATTCGTTTGTTAGGGTGTTAAGATTTACAGATGCATTCCGGGGCACGTAAGAGACCATCTAAGTGTCAAGGGTGCTAATAGACATAGACCGTTTTGCAGTATCACCGACGGTATAAAAATTAAGTAAAAAACCGGATAAACCGATTTTTTAAAAAGCGTCAAAATATAAAACTATTTAAGGCGAATTAAATTTAAGGTCTCATTTTGAAGTTCCAATTAATTGTGCAGATCCAAGGATCTTTCAAAAAAATACATATATGTACTAATACATTTGTACATAGTTAGGCTGACATGACATCGAATAGGTGGCAATTCTATTTAAAAATAGTTTCAAAATGAACATTTCACAAAGTTCTTTCAATTAAAACCCATATTTTAGTATTTCATATAACTTTGATATAAGTTAATTAAATTTTAATTTTCAAACAGGTGGCAACGCTCTTCAAAAATTTTTTCTAACTACTACTTAAACTAACTTAACTATTTCTTAAAAATATTGGCTACAATTTGTCATTTAGTTTGCCATATATACGTTTTATCGGTGCACTTGCATAACATTCGCATTCGCAAAAGCTCCGCAATGATTAATGCGAATGCGAAAGCAAATGCGAATGCTAAAATTAATGCGGAACATCCGCGGTTGTGAATGCGAATGCGAATATTCGCAAAAACCCTGATACATACATATGAACATCTGCTTTTGTTAAGGTTATATTTTCTGTTTTTGTCTTTATTTTTATCTTTATACTCTATTGATAAAAAAATAGATAGTAACGTCCAACAAAATATCGTTAATAAAACCGACAAATATATCGATAACAAATTCGATAAAAATTTCGATAGCAAAATCGATTAGAAAATCGATAAAAATTTTGATAAAAAATCGGTAGCAAAATCGAAAAATAATCGATAACCAAAATCGATTAGAAAATCAATAAAATTATCGCTAAAAATATCGATAAAAATATCGATTAAAATACGGGTAACAAAATCGATAAATAACCGACATCAAACTCCATACCATAATCGATAACCAACTTGATAACAAAATCGATAAATAATCGATAACAAAGTTAATTAAATATTGATAACAAAACCGATGATGAATTCGAAAAAAATTGCTACAGCAAAACCCATAATAATATTGGTAGCAAAATCGATTAGCAAATCGTCAAAAATATAAACAAAACAATCGATAACAAAATTGATAAAAATATCGATAACAAAGTCGATAAAAATATCGATAGCGTTGATGTGAAATTTGTTGATTGATTTTTATATTTTAAAATAAAACAATATTTTTAAATAACTAATCTTTAATAGAGACCTCTCTAAAAGCTCCTTTTCATAAAAAATTCGTGCGTGTCCCACCCGACTTAGCCATGGCAGAGGAATTTCGGATTTTTTTTTTATAATAAAGCAATAATTTTTGTTGTTGTTATTGTTTTGTTTGTATGCGTGGATCTTTGATTTATTATAAGACATTCGACTTTTATGCGTTGGTTCTAAGTCCTGCTTTCTTGACTAAGGGTGTTTTTTTTACCACTTGTGACTTCGGCAATTGACAACAGTAGACCAACTCCTATTTAAATTTTTTTTTAGGAATTTAGGAATAAAGCAAAGGAATAAGCTTGGGCGTTCAATTTGACAAAAGGCTGTAAAATGGTTGACAGAACATTTGCTAAGTCGAGCAAATCAAGTTATACTATATTCGTCGCTACTATTATCACTAAATTCTGAACTACAAAACTAACTATCACCCATTCAAGTAATCAGCAGATCTTCCTAATTTAGATTATGTACAAATAAATTTCTTAGGTAAATAATTAAATATTGTCGATAAAATGGAAAACCATTTGAATTGCTGCATCTATTAAGAGCAATTTTTTTGTACATACGTAAATATGCATGTATTTATGCCTACCTAAACTGTATTCAAAAGCAAACTAAGTAAATAATTGACGTATTGAATTTACACCAGTTTAAGTAATTACAAAAATAAAGAAAAATTTGTGCTAAATTTTTTGCTTCACCAGTCCTTGCTGCTTCTCAAATGCATCCCTACAAGTAAATAGTCCCCATAGCCAGTGCTTGTAATCCAAAATCAATACCGTGCCACAAATTTACAACCATTCTGTGCCTGATTGCCCAGCATATGACTAATCCATTTTTCATATGGCAAACATTTAATTTGTACACAAAGAAAATTCATAGGCTTCAATACGACATCGAAATCAATAGAAATTACACAATTTTCACACTGCAAATCCGGCAATTGTATGCTAAAGCCTACCAAAATCCTATTTGTGCGAACCTCAAATAACTTACGAGCGCACACGCACAGGAATCTTTGGCATATGCGGAATGTAGGGGCGGAAGATGAGAGGCGACGACATGGTAGCATGTGATGTTGGGCAATTGTGGATATACTTACATACACCCACATATAAATATGTGGCTATGCGAAGATGTGGCAATGTGTTTGCAGACACTTAAATGTTACATTCCAATCGAAAATAAGAACCTCTGAACTTAGTAGTCAATTTGCATTTGTGCCAAAGGATGTGTGTGGTTGTACATATGTGAAGTTGCAAGAATATATGTATGTTCATTAGGGTGGTCCAAAATAAGTAAATTCGGAATTTTAATGCTCTCTCCCCCTAGGATTGTTCTATATCGAAAATATATACTTACATTTTTTTTATTTTCAAATAAAAAAATATTTTGAGGCCGCTCAAAGTTCTCCATATACTTTATATGAGGAAAAAACAACCTTTCGTGGAAATGGTATGGAATACTTGAAAATTAATATTTCTCGATCGGAAAACTCTGACTCAAAATATTTCCAATAACAATACCCAATTGTTTATTTAACCATTTTTTAATACTAAAGATTTTTTATTTATTATTTATTTATATTTTATTTATTAAAAAAATTGTTAAAAAAATAATTGGTTATTATTAATGGAAATCTCCTGAAGAGAAACAGAGTCTTCCGGTCGAAATATATTGATTTTCAAGAATTCCATACCATTTTCACCAAAGGTTGTTTTTCCCCATATAAATTTACATGGACAACTTTGAGCGCTTTTAGCGACCTCGAAATATTTTTTGATTTTAAAATAAAACAAAATTTTGGTATATTTTTTTCGGATAGAACAATCCTAGCGGGATGCATTGGATGGACCACCTTAATGTACATACATATGTACGATACATGTGCTAGACGCATTCTCTTGAACGGCTTCGAAGGCAATGCTGGCAGACAGCCAATTTGTTTTATTTTTCCGCATTTCGTTGCTCACTTCATTCGACTTTATATTTCTCAATTTACCTTTTGGCGTTTTTTTGGCTACAAAGTAAAAATCAGAGAATGCCTAGCACGTATGTTTGTATCTACATACATAGGTGTGTAAATATCTATCTATTTCTAAATACGGTAACGTAAAAATGTGTGGAGCAGTTTTACTTCTGACAACATTTTATGGATATTACTTTTTTGCCTTTTCGCCACCTTTTTGGGTTGAATGAACCTTTTACTGATTATCGAAAGCACCAAAAAGCTGCCGAAGATAATTTCTTTTTTTTTTTTTTCTTTCAAATGAACTTGCATTTTTTTTTGTTTACGTATCTTCGTCAAACAGGAAATTTTCCATTCGCTTTTATATTTTTCAGGCATTTTCTCAGTTTTGTTGTTGTTGCATTGTTTGCTGATTGTTGGCGTTTCGGTTTTTTTCTTTAGCTACTACAAGAAAATAAAAAATGGCAACAACTAAAACAACAACCACCAAGTAATGAATGAACAATGTATGAGTGAGAAAGAAAGAAATACCGGTAAAAAATTGATTGCTTTGGCAGGTAAATTGTGTGAAGCAGACGATTGAGTAACTAAACGGTGAAAGTTATGAAATGTTGTGTGTATGTATGTAAGATGGGTGATTGTACACCTTTGTAAATATGTATGTATGAATGTATTAATGAGGAAATGACTACTAACTTTCAGTGCTTTCTTTTCTGGGTGCATTAAGTTGTATTAGCGTGGGTAGATCCTGCGAGTGCTTTTAACGTAAAAGGTGAAAATGTGGCATTAATATAGTCGACAAAATGAATTTTAGAAAGTCCTTTGATGTTGCGCTTCTCTTGTTTCTCGAACCACCGGGGTTGATGTTGAAAGGTGGCACAAAATAATGGCGAATAATTGTAAGGGATATATCTTCAATAAATATATACACAAAAACTTTTTTAAAGCATGCGGTAGCCGCCGTACCTTTTTGAAATGTTTCTCTTAGCAAAAGAATATGAAGGCGCGAGTTTCGGCAATATTAAGAAGCTGGCATTTATATGTAGTCTGAAAACCTTAAAACTCGGCAATAAAAATGAAGGCAACCGCACGTTAATCAAGACACGGAATGCCAGTTACTGAAGAAATTTGTTTGTTTTTTTGTTTTTAAAGGGTCCCAAAATTTTTTTCGTCATTTGCAGTCTTCATATATATACATATTCTTCTTTGTATTAGTCTATACATGTTCTTTTTTTATCTTCGAAACATATCCGTATTACTTAATCTTGGTATTTGTATTCATATTCATCGTAGTAATCATCCTCGTATTCATCTTCACCATTCGTCTTCGTATTCGTTGCGCTGCTTTCATCATGTTCGTTTTCGTATTCATTCTCCATCAACATATTTGAATTCGTCTCCGAGTTGGAAGGGTTTGAGAAAATTATTGAATTAAATTGTTGAATATGATTAAGATTAAGGTTAAGAATAAATTTAGATTGAAGCTGAGATTAACATTAAAATTATTATTCAATATTGTGCAGAAAACTACTCAATTAATATGGTAAGAGATGCAGGCACTAGGCAGAAAAAATTCACCTCTGTCGCGCGTTATCGATATCCATGTTATTCAACAAAAAAAAACATCAACTTTCTGTCCACCAGTTATTGTAAACATGATAATTTACTATATTTTACTCACTTAAATTGGAACCATTTCAGAGTAGTATTTCGCTTTTATTATTCAGTCCATTTGAGCATACGTAAGTGCCCTGGTGCTTTAAGTAAAAAATTGACATGCACATGCACAAAATTCAGCAAAACCTTTGCATTGCATGCACTTAAGTGACCCACTACATTTTTACTAAAATACACTTGAAATATATTAAACGAAAGCACCACTTTCAAAAGAGAAACAAACATGAAAATTACATTTGAAATGGAAGTGCAACAATTTCACCTGCAACTACATACATACACTCACACACACACCACTACTAGTATGTTTGCATAANAATATATATCTACACAGAAACGTCATGCGTTTTTTTTTTCAACATATGGCTAGCAGCTAAGGTTTGCAAGTTGCGAGTTGCGAAATGTCATTCCAATAGCCGTTCAGTGTAGAGTCAGCGTGCCAATATCACGTTATCCCCTAAATTTATTAATTTGCATTCAGCAGTCGCAGCGCTTGCTGTGTTGTTGCTACCAGTGGACATGGAGGTGTCGGTGGCACAGGCCATAGCCGGCATGGTTGCGATTGTGTCACGCACGCATGCCACTGCATATAACCTTGCGCAAATGTGGGCTGCTCACGCATATACTCGTACATACATACACTGCAGCAATTCGGACCCATCCTACGTTGGCTCTCGAATAGTCTCAATTGTTACTAGGACTAGTCCTTTATTATTCCACTGCTAATGGTTTCAACGGTAAATTTTAACATTTTCGTGACATGGGTAAAATACCGTTTGAATACGAAGTTGTTCTGCACTTCACAGATGCTT
>NW_016177566.1:0-8431 GCF_001687245.7 Rhagoletis zephyria | reverse complement strand
TTTTTTGAATTGAAAACAATGTATGAGAATCATCGTCAACTACTCGAATACCAGCCCATAATAGTGTGAAAACAGCTAACTACAAGCTAGAGCGGAGCTTTTCATGAATAAATGTAGGAGCAAAAAAAACTATACATACATACATAAATAATTGCCGGCAAACGAACGCAAGCGACGCTCACACAAACATACATACTTATATGCAGTAGTGGCAATTTTATTAGTTGTAGTAGCAAAAAATCGCAATAAATTTATATTTGGCAAGCCAACCAACCATACCAAAAACATATAGAACCCTCAGCGCGGCGAATTATCGTCAATCGCAATAAATTTTTTTATGAACGCTTAATGATCATCACAAATCAAGAATAGTTTTCAAGAAACAAAAAAATCGCTGTGGATCAATAACATCATCATCATAATTTTGCCTAGTTCAAATACAACCAACTACTACTTCCACCGTCTTAAATAATATAGCAGACACAATTCGACAATTTCACGACTCATCATTAATATGCTGATGATATTCATTGGCCGATCAGAACCACGTGGCTGGCGCGCAACTTGCGAATTTGAAACAAGCTAAGCTACGCAATATCACAAAAACAAACTTCGCAAAAAAAAAAACAACGCTAAATATGTATGTATTAAAATTATGAAAGCGAAAACAAAGAACATGTTGTAAACAACTCACTTAATTGGTAAGAATTAATGGCATGGCATACTCGCCACTTGGCGGAGTTCTTAAGAGTTTTACGCACACAGCACAGAGAGATAGCAAGCAAGGCGCGCGCGTGTAGCTGGTATTCCCAACTATAGATGAATGAGATTTTTTTGTTCTTTGATAGTTCTGCTGCTTTTTGAAGTCTTTCGGCCATGATGTTTCAGATTAGATATAAAAACATACATACATATGCACATGTATGTATACGTTCGTAGGATTTTGAGATCATTATGATCCAATTATATACATACATACATATATATTTACTTTTGTCATAAAGTTCTAGAACGGGCTTATTGATCGTTTTAGCTGATTATGGTGAGTGATGCGAATTACGTAAATAAAATCCCATCCTGAAGATTTCAAGGGAGATTGTTCATTGCAAAATATCAAAATTGTGGAGAAGCTCGTCTTTTCTTCACGATAGTTCCACCTAGAGACACACATACTAAGTAAACCTGAAATATTCTGCGGCTAAAATTGGTCTAAGCCATATATATCAATTTAAAGTATAGATGCGCGAATTACTGAGTTGCGCCGAAAATGTTTTGAAATTTTTCGGGTTCGTGTCCAGCTATGAAGATAATTTCACAGAATCGCGTTGACCCGAAAGCTTCTCAGAGAATGTTAAGGGACATGGCCCTCTATTTGCTACGCACTCGTCAGCAGTGATCGGACTTTACTCCAATCAGACTGAATTTACTCCGCTTTATTTAAGTTTTGAAATTAACTCTACTCCGTTTACTTCAAACCTACAGTATCGGTCACATCAACAGCATTCCATTTCAGAGTGATATTGTTTTCCACTTATTTATTATTTATTTTTAAGATCTTTCAATTGAAATAGAGTTCATTATTTAACCAAACTATAATAAAACTATAGAAAACTTAAAAAGATGCAACAAATTTTCACACAAATTTCAAACTTTTTTTCAGAAGTGTTGGAATTTTTTTGAGTATAAAGTTTTATAGCCCATTCTGCAAGCTTCGTTTTTTGGTAATTTTTTCATAGAAGATTATCGCCTGCTAGTGCATCCTGACCACATATAGGAAAAATCTAAAAAAAAAAATAATTTTGAGCCACTTGCAACTTGCACACTATTGAAACTTTGTAAAATCTTACTTATTAAAAGAAACTTACTTAATAGCATCGATATAATAATATAATAATGGATAAAATTTCGGTGATATCCTATTTCATACAACTCAGTTAAAGTTTCGAAAGAGGTTTCTTAAACCCATAGTAATATATCCCAATTGGTTGTGCATGCAAACTTTTCAAATATTTAATTCGCAGAAAGGCGAAAATACAAAGTCCATATACATATACAACGGAAATTTTTTTTCTACTCTGATTTTTAGAGTGATTTACGTCTGAATCCGCTTTTTGTAGTCCGAACACTGCTCGTTAGGTTCGTGCAAACCTTAACGTAAAATGAACATAATGCATCTAGATGCTCTAGGAATATTTCTGCATCAGAAAGAAAATTTTGACAAAAAACTTCGCTTACGTTATTTATCAATTATTATGCATCAAACACATCTTCTCCAAATGTCCCACACTTTATCGGATGGGAATAAATATGGAATAAATACAAGAAACATGGCATAATTACTGGTATCGATCTATTTTTTGTTCATAGAAATAAATCCAGACAAAACTTCCACAGATCTAATTCATGTGAGAGATAATTTCGATGATAATTTTGTGTTAAATATTGTATTGAATAAGTCGAGCATATGCTGTTCATGTAATCTTATGTGAATTCTGCTACAATTCTTCAAATATGAATTAATAATGTGTCTCAAAATGTGTAATTTATAAATTACACTAGCCAACAAAATTGCACTTTTGGATTGATGAATGACTTATGACAGATGAAGTTTACTAAATTGATGTCGTTGATTCTAAATATATCCTCATTGGTTTTCTAGCAGCTCTTGTTTACGTGTTATAGCTTTCACAAGTTTAGGACCACTGGAACGCACACTCTTGGCTGACTATTGTTGGAGCATTCAGAGCAACTCTCTGCCTTCAACTTCCGCAAGGGAGTCTTAAAAAAGAAGTTTTTCTTTTCAATTTAAAATCTTAATAAAATCAGGTTATCTAGAAATATGATGTGTTTTATTGCAGAAAGGCTACACTGTAGCTGGTACGAAAATTTCAATCACAGATTTAAGATCGTCGTTACATATTGAGGCTCGTATCATGTAAGATAACCTAATCATAAGAAATGCTGTTATGCGATGTTAGCATTGTTGCATTAAATTATTTTTTCTCCCCAATTAAGAAAATTTTGTCGCCAGAGAAGGACAAGCCCACCTAGTTAGCGAAAGTTAAATCAGAAATCTATATAGATTTATTTTTTATGGTTTCCAAGGGTCTATTTAAGTTATATCCCTGGAATTCGTGACCGTAGCCCTACAGGATGAGCTTCATTATTCTGGGATGGTTTATGGCTAGTAGGGGTAAATAAGAGATTTTTTCTTCCGTTCTATTCCGCATACTGAAACTTTTCTTTTATTGTTTTCATTCAATTAAACTTGGAGCTGGAGTTGCGGGCCACATATGCCTTCAGCGTTTTCAGTGTATTTGTACCTAAGAACTTATCTGTACGCATATAGCCAATTTTACAGCCCTATTCCGCCACACTGACAAAACTCACCGCGATGACAATTGATCTAAAAATGACAATTGCAGCTTTTTGGTATTCGCAGCAAAATTCAAAAGCTCGAATCATGCCAATTGTCATTTTTATTGTCATGACCTTTTGGGCAGGTGACAAGGCAAAAACATATGTTAGTGTTGGTTTAAAAAGTGCGACAATTTAATAAATTTGTGAAAAAAATATAAAAATCAACTANTAACAGCCCTATTCCGCCACACTGACAAAACTCACCGCGATGACAATTGATCTAAAAATGACAATTGCAGCTTTTTGGTATTCGCAGCAAAATTCAAAAGCTCGAATCATGCCAATTGTCATTTTTATTGTCATGACCTTTTGGGCAGGTGACAAGGCAAAAACATATGTTAGTGTTGGTTTAAAAAGTGCGACAATTTAATAAATTTGTGAAAAAAATATAAAAATCAACTAATTTCAATGGCAGAAGAAATTTTAGTTGTTTGCGCAGCCGTGCTTGTGGAAGACGAGCAGCTCCGGATGCTCCCTACAAAACTGCACATAAAATTGGAGCTGCTCCTACGTCGTCCGCTTATATTTTGCACGTCTAATTTTACGAATTTATCTATTTCACACAAATACTCACTTTTCTGGTGTTTCACCGCTCATATTTTTTGCAAATAATAGCGTTGACCAGCTGTTTCTACAACAATGAACTTTTCAACATGCATGGTAAGTTGACAAAAGCTTTTCGCTTGTCATTCTTTGTTAGGAATAGCAACGTGCAACGACAATGACAAAATCACGACAATGAAGGATGATCAATTGTCATTCTGTTGCAAAACCGGAATAGGGCTGTTAGTCATGCTTCACATTACTGAGTGCGTTCAAGGCTGCACGCGCCAAAAATTCTATACTACAACAAAAACCCAGTCAATACTCATATCAATCGTACCTAGAGTACTATACACATTTAAATGCATGCATACATACATATGTATGTACAAATGTTAGCTGTTAGCTGGAATGAAACAAAATTCACAAAAAAAATCCGGATCATATAAATTCCTATGCAAAAAACCGATCGCGCTGAATGCGCCCAGCAACAATATTCAAATTATTTAATAAAGTAGTCGGTAAAAACGGAACAAATACGTGCATGCATATGAAGACGCACAGCTTGCAGTCAAAAAAGCTCAAAAAAACTGATCAAAGCTTGTTACATATGCTGGTAGGATTCCTGTTTGGGACTCATGTGATGGAATGCAAATCAATTTTAAGTAGCTAAATACACACGTAAATTGTATTCATTTAAGAGTGTACAGTAGGGTGGTCCAAAAACAGTAAAAACGGAATTGTAATGCTCTCACCCCCTAGGATTGTTCTATATCGAAATAAAGTATACCCCTATTTTTTTATTTTGAAATCAAAAAATATGGTCGCTCAAAGCGCTCAAAGTTTTTTATATATTTTTATATGGGAAAAATATAT
Organism: Rhagoletis zephyria; assembly: GCF_001687245.7. NCBI lineage: Eukaryota > Metazoa > Arthropoda > Insecta > Diptera > Tephritidae > Rhagoletis > Rhagoletis zephyria. Next base: position 3,592 of record NW_016177566.1, on the reverse strand, counting down.
TTTCAATATAAATTTGTTTTTTTCAATATAAACTAATAATTGTTTTACTTTACTCGCCGTTTTTTGCCTTTGAACATTATTTGTGTATTGGTCAACGCAAAAGTTCTTATCAGGCGTCGCGAAGCAAGCCGGGCATTTGCTAGTTCAGTAAACAAAATTTTTTTACAAGCTATTTAGGCCAAAAAATAAGAGATACCATAGTATGTATATCAAACCTGTAAAAATAAGTGGAGCACCCTAATGTGTATGCATACATATGATCGCATACATTTATTATTATTACTTTTTTTGCTAAAATTAAAAAGTAAAAATAATAAAGCAAATCAATGCTTCGAATTCGCTTTGAAATCAGAACATTCTTAATACGCTTTAATGCTAATTTCTACGAGTGAGTTTTTAGAATGCTTTGTTGTCTGCTTCAAGGTCGGCAATCATCGCCAAAAAAAAACAAACAAATAAATTCAATAAAAAATTATATGTACATAAATATCAATTCATTCATGTGTTGCATCACAACGACTTGTAGTAGAAAAAGTTGCAAATTTCAAGCGAGCGAAAATTATTATTATTCTTGAATTCATTTATTAGCATTTATCGATAATGAATACTGTCGCGCAATTAGGTACCGATACGAGGATTCAAGCGTATGTACATTAGGTCTATGCATTTATATATTTTTTTTTATTAAGTATGCCTATGAGGAAAAGATGAACGATGAAAAACTAAAAAAACATCGATTTTGTGATAATTTGGTAAAAAAAAGTTGCGGAAGGGAAATCCAAGAAAAAAAATGTTTACTGGAACGCACAACATAATATTTTTTAATTATATGAAAAAAGGTTCTCAAAAGTAAAAAGTGATTTTTAGCGACTGGAATCCTGCACTTTATTATACTAGAATTTAATGGGCTACAAAACTGCATACTTTAAATCGAGTTGATATTTTCGATGAAAGTTTCTTGGTATATCTTTATACGAAATTAAAAAAAAATTATTATTTTGGTTTTTGCTTTGAATAAACTATATTTTTATAAAAAAATAAGAAAAGTTTGGCACGAAAATATAATAATAATAATATAATAGATTGGCGCTTACACATATGTTAGTGTTTGGTAATGTTTTTCGAAAAATTCTCAAAAAACCAACGGGATTTTCTAGTCGTTTGAAACTTGCACTTCCTTAGACTAAAATTGTATGGGCTATAAAACTGCATACCCAAAAATGTTCTAAAGATTCAGAATAAAAAGTTGAAATTTTCATGAAAATTTGTGGAATTTTGCTAAATTTTGTATAAAGTTTGAAACTGTGATTTATATGGTTTTGGTTAAAGCTTGGACGGTATTTTGATATAAAAAATTTAGCTCAAAAAACACTACGAATATTTAAAGAAAATCAGCACGTGGTCATTGTTTGAGTCACTGTACAATATGGAAAATTCCATGTCAAAGAAATTAAGGCTGAGATTAAAAATTGGTTTCAAATTTTTATTTCCATTTCATTGACTTGGAATTTATTAGGGTGGTTCTTAAAAAATATCGGTTTCTACCTTTTATATGCGCCACACCTTCATTTATTCTACATACAAAATAATTAGGGTATTGAATCAGGGTTCGAAAAATTGTAGTTTTAAAAAACCTGGTATGTAGCACATTTTGAAATTTTCGTGTTGATATTTTAAGCACCACCCTAATAAATATGTATTTACTATAGGAACTAATTCAATTTTCATAGGTGGAATTGAAAACGCATACATACGTACATATGTGTATATAGGTATATGCAAAATTCCAAGTTAACGCAATTAAAAAATTTTTTTTTAACCAATTTTGACAAAAACGTATTTTTTGGTTTCACATCATTCCTCATCCGCTCATCAGAGGTGCCTATATTCAATATAAAAAGTCATATGCCTAATGTATATACTTAGTGTACATACTTATGTATTAGATACAGCTGTACGCCAGGCATTAATGCAAGTCAAAGCAATGCTGCCCGCGGTGATCATGCGCCACGCTAATTTAATGCAAATACATACCGAAAAAAAAGCCGGAAAGTGCGATTTTTGCACGAAATTCTATGCATGTTCCAGACATTTAGCTAAACAGATTCCAGTTTTTTGTATCGCCACTTCTAAGTTGATTATTTGCATTTTTTGTTTTGCATTTTTCCTTAGTACTTTTCTTATTCAAACCGGTGGCGATTAAAAACATGAAGCTTTAATTGTAAAAACATAATCATTTCTATATTCTTATACCTGTTTTTTTATGCATTGTGTCGCTTAGTATTTGACTTGCACTTTTTCTAGCGATCAAGACTGGTTGTTTATTTTTTTTTTTAATTCTATTCCCCTTTTACTGCTTTATGCATAGGATAAATTTATTTATTTATTTATGAGCATATACATTTATATATCTATTTATGTATGGGTGCGTGCATCCAAACATAGGTAATATTCATATTCAATCCTCCCAAGCGAAGTCTTAAATCACAAAATTTATAATTGCAAACACCTTTATTATACTGACCTTGAGCGAAATTTGTATCATTGACTTGGAATATTGAAAAGAATTCTCTCGTGTCTCGAAATGTGTTTTATCTGAATCCAAATGGAATAGTTCTAGTTTGAAACGAGTTAACGTAGGTCCCCCCATTTGTGTAATAACATCGAGATGCACACCACAAATTGGGGGAGAAGCTCGGCCAAACACTTACTATAGGTGTAAGTCTCGGAAAATTAGTATTAATATATGTATTGTTATTATTATGTTAATTGAATACACCTTTTTTCCTCACTTGCACTATCTAGAAAAATATATAGCTGGTATATTGGTTGGTATCTTCTAAAATTGTTGTTATAGCGGCTCTGCCATGGAAAATATAATCAAACTCCAGCCTTTTATTCTTTTCCACGCAGGACACCGCCAATTTTAACCAAATTCAAGCATTCTATTAGGTCGTTAAGTCACTCGTCGGCAACACTGGAGATGTGGACATAGAAACCTTAACATTTCCTTTCGAAGCAGTTCATTTCGGTATGTCACTCTGGTAACCATCCCAACAACGCTCTGTTGCCTAACGAACCGCCATCCAAACTCGGGATAAGGCATCTTCTTGTCTAGAAAGACGACGTCACGTACATAAGTACAACTACCTTTCCCGAAACAGAAGTAGTCAGCACTCACCGCCAAGCTCGAGCTCAAGGACCTTCCAAGAATATAGAGGAGATAGAATTTTTGATGTCGGGCCATCTTTATCTGCCACCTTTCTATCACCGCTACGCATGCCCTTCTAGCTTGACGACCATGAAAACTGAAACCCGCGAGTCAGTGCCTATCGAGAACAGTCAGGTTCTCCGAATCGGATAATGAAGACAAGAAAAGTCGATACCACTTGTGAAGGCTGACTCCAGCTACTACCTACAATAATAATGAATGGCAATTGAGAAATTACTCCCGATACTGAGGATATTAACTTTGCAATCTAAAACTTTAACTTAAGGCCAAAATAATAGAAACGCCTTATTTTGAACAGTTTTGGCTAGATTTCCTTCTTCTTCTTAATTGGCGCTGTAACCGCCTAAGCGATTTTGGCCG